>NC_083344.1:119487211-119787211 GCF_019175385.1 Lycium barbarum | reverse complement strand
TGGTGGCAGACGCCTTGAGTAGAAAGTCTATGGGCAGCTTGGCCCGATTTACTGCTGAAGAACGACCTATGGCTAAGGATATTCAGGCATTAGCCAACTGCGGGGTTCGGATTGATCATACAGTACAAGGCAGGTTACTTGCAGTTATGGTGGCACAATCGTCCTTAGTGGGGCAGGTCAAAGCTTGCCAATATAAAGATCCCCGTCTTGCTAGATTGCGAGATCGAGTGCAAAATGGGGGCGTTAAGTCATTCTCTATTGATGACGAAGGCGTGTTACGTTGTCATGGTAGACTGTGTATTCCTATGGTGGGTAATGTGAAGCAACTAATTCTTGAAGAGGCTCATAGCTCGCGGTACTCCATCCACCCAGGTGCTACGAAGATGTACCAAGACTTGCGTGGATTATATTGGTGGAAAGGTATGAAGGCTGATATTTTGAAACATGTGACAAGTTGCTTAAATTGTCAGCAGGTCAAATATGAACATCAAAAACCCGGCGGAGTAATGCAAAACTTGATTATCCCATAGTGGAAGTGGGAAAGGATAACGATGGATTTCGTAGTTGGTTTGCCGAACACTTTCAAGAAACATGACTCAGTCTGGGTGATTGTGGATAGACTCACCAAATCCGCTCATTTTATACCAGTTCGGGTTACTCATACCGCAGAGCAGTTAGCAAATATTTACCTCCGTGAGATAGTACGACTTCATGGTGTGGCTATTTCTATAATATCTGATCGAGGTGCACAATTTACTGCTGAGTTTTGGAAGTCTTTTCAGAAGTCGTTGGGTTCACAGGTCGAGTTGAGTATAGCTTTTCATCCACAAACTGATGGACAGTCTGAGCGAGTTATTCAGATTTTAGAGGACATGCTTAGAGCTTGCGCGATTGATTTTGGTGGTCAGTGGGACGATCAGTTGCCTTTGGCAGAGTTTGCTTATAATAACAGCTACCAATCAAGTATACAGATGGCACCGTTTGAGGTTTTATATGGTCGCAAGTGTCGTTCACCAGTTGGATGGTTCGAACCGGGCGAAGCACAACTATTAGGTCCAGATCTGGTTCAACAAGCCTTGGAAAAAGTTGCATTGATACGAGAATGGCTTCGGACAGCACAAAGCAGACAAAAGTCCTATACAGATAAGAAAGTACGTGATATAGAGTTCATGAAGGGGGAAAAAGTCTTTCTAAAAGTATCCCCTATGAAAGGAGTTATGAGATTCAGTCGGAAAGGTAAGTTAAGTCCTAGGTACATTGGTCCTTCTGAGATTTTGAATCGAATTGGGTTGGTGGCCTATAGACTTGCTTTACCTCCGAGATTGTCTGTTGTTCATCCTGTATTTCACGTGTCTATGCTAAGACGATATGTCGGTGATGATAGCCATAAGATTCAATCAGAGGATGTGGAGCTCGATGAATATTTGACTTATGAGGAGGGTCCAATATCTATTCTTGATAGGCAAGTGCGACAATTGAGGTCGAAGAAGGTAGCTTCAGTCAAAGTGTTGTGGCGTAATCATCCAACCGAGGAGGCTACTTGGGAGTCTGAGACGGATATACGAGATAAATATCCTCATTTATTTGACGCGACAGGTATGATCTAGATCCGTTCGAGGACGAACGTTATTTTAAGTGGTGGAGAATGTAATAACCCAATTTTTTTTAAATAAGGGTTTATTTGGTATTTAGCTAAAAGGAATTAAAAAGAAAAAAAATCGAAATTAAAAAAAAAATGAAAAGAGGAAATTTAGTGGGCCAAGCCCAAAAGGGAAAAGGAAAAAAAAAGAGGGGCTTTAAAAGTCTGATGGTCTAAGCCATCAGACGTGACTACTAACTGAAAGAAACAAAAAAAAAGGGACGAGCAGTAGAGAACGGAAAAACAGTAGAAGAAAAGAAAAGAAAGGGAGAAAAAGAAGGGAATAAAAATAAGATCTTTCATCCCAAATCATCAAGGTAATGACTCTAATCTTTTATTTAAGTTTATTACATAATTATGGGTGAATTTTTATAGTGAAAACATGGGGATATTTTGAGGAATTGAGAAAGTTTAGTTCTAGGGTTCTTCAACTAAAATCATTGATTTGAAAGGGCAAATAGCGTCGGATTTTAGACTTCTATATATCGTTGGAATCCTCTCGTTAAGGCCTTTCCGAAAACATAAGTCTTGTCGGGTTTTGAACACATTGACCAGAGGGCGTTTTCGTCCTTTAAAATTTGACGTTAACCGTTTAAGCCTCTAAGAATATAGAAGTGGCTTACCCTAAGGGTGTTGACCATTCTAAATCTGTTTTTGTGTAGTTTGAGGCAGTCCGGAGACCCGAGAACGCAATTTTGATTTTTTTTGGGAAGTGTGCTTGAATTGTGAATTTGAGGTAAGTGAGACTTTAAGTTTTGGGTACTTGCTTTTCAAAACCCGTTTTAAAAATATGTTTTGTCTGCCTGGTCCATGTGTTGGGGCGAGCGTGTGCTTGGCAGAATCGGTGGTCCTTAAGGCCAACCGCATATACTTTATTTTCAAATAATCCAATACTCTCCTTGTAAATTATTTTGTGATGTGATATAACTGTGAGCCATGATATTGGGGCATTGTGTATGCTTCCCTTAGCATTGTGTATGCTTCTTGATTATATTGGGGCATTGTGTATGCTTCCCTTAGCATTGTGTATGCTTCTTGATTATATTGGGGCATTGTGTATGCTTCCCTTAGCATTGTGTATGCTTCTTGATGATATTGGGGCATTGTGTATGCTTCCCTTAGCATTGTGTATGCTTCCTGACATATTTGGCACATTGTGTATGTTGCCGTGGATTCATAGTGTTGACTAATTCTTTAACTGCCACTTATGACGGTTCGTAGTGTAAATTGTGTTGAGATATATAATATATTTGATAAACAGTGGTTTGGACCTTGGTTGCTATTATATAATGACATATTCATGTGCATAATACTTTTGTGCTTGTTGTGTGTTTGTATTTTCTAACACTTGTTCCAGGGGTATTTAAAGTGGCGGGTCGAGGATCTTACTGGGTTATATTTATGTATAACTCACTCCTTACCTGCATGTCCATGCAGATACTGTCGTTGAGAACGAGGCTGGTAATTGAAGACTTCGTGAGTGGATTCTGTTGCTGAGGTGAGCCACCGCATTGTTCGTGGAGGCAGCCATTTTAGCTTATCTAGTTTATTTCTTTTATTTTGGGTTTACATGCCCGACAATCAAACTCATGTAACTCTGTTAGATGCTCCATGGTCTTAGCGTGGGATATGGGCTAGAGATTCTTTTATCTTAGCGTTGGTTGGTTTTCATAAATCGATTATGGATTTGGTTGGTGACTATTTCGCATTTTTATCATTAATAACGTTGTTGGACCTGCACTTATTTTCTTTTAGTGCTTTTATAAATGATTAAGAGTATGATATACGGTTCGCCTGGCGGGTGGTGTTTGCTGGGTGCCAATCACGTCTAGCGGGTATTTTGGGACGTGACATGAACGCAGTCGGAATTTAATGAGGAGAGTTAAGGTTAGCATTAAAGTTTTAAAGTGGTTAATATCAGTATTTATTGAAGCTTCAAAAGTGCAGGGGAAAGCAGGAAAGAGATGGAACATGAAGGACCACTTCTCAGAATTTTATTGTACACTTAAATACAATGAAAGTGGTAGATACATCAGTTTTATTGCTATACAAGGTCAAAGCAAATCAGTCATTATTACACCAGAATCTACTTTCAATGGAGGCTGTGGGAACATTGCACACAAAATTGCAAGATTCACATATGAACCAGAAAAGGAGAAGGAGCAGGAGCCACAGCAAATCATCACAAAACAACCCCGGTCTTCATACAAAGAGGCTGTCCATAGTAGCAGATGGATGACGGAGGCAACGAAGAAGGCACAAATACAGACCACAGTGAACTGCATCAACATCTCAGGAGGACATTCGACTACTGACAAAGATCTGTTGAGCAGGTGCATCGTTGGAAACTTCCAAAACACCTCCAAGGAGATCCCAACTTTGAATGATGTGAGAAGATGGGCATACAATACTTGGAAATCAGCCATCGGCGTTAATGTATATGCCATGAATGACGGTCACTTCTGTTCGAACTGCCCTCAAGGAGAGTCGCTGAACACGTTCTGACAGGACAATGGATCTGGAAGAAGATGAAACTAATCCTCGAATGGTGGAAACCAACTACGGGCTGCTGGCCAGCAGAAATAAGGTGAGATTGGGTATGGGTCAGAATTTTAGGGTTACCAATGAGCATGTGGTCGCAGGAGATGTTCAAGCGAATTGGAAACCAGTGTGGGAATTATATTGAGACGGAAGAGGAGACCTCTCTCAAGAATCATCTTCACTGGGCTCGGATCAAGGTGAAGGGGGATGGGAAAAAGGTGCCAAGAGAGATTGAGGTGAACAGTGATGGTTTCGTGTACAATATTCCGGTGTGGTGCGAGATTCCGGTCACCGTCAGAGCTGAAGAAGGGAGGTAAGAGAAGCAAAGTCTCGACCCAGTGGACAATAGAGTAACAGAGTCCTTTTTAGTGAAAGAACTAGCGTATAGTAAGGGTGGGCAAGTGAGTACCTCGAAAGATAAGGAAAATTCAAATTTTGGGTCACATGACCAGGGTTTAAAGGGGAAGGTTCCACTTGAAGCTACAGTGGGCCAAATCAGAAGGGAGGGGCAAATGGGCCGTAGATCTTCAGGCCCAATAGCAACAGAACAGACTTATTCTTTAAATTTCGAAGCCCAAGTGGATGACATGGTTAATATCGAGATTCAAGTTAACAAAGCCCACTCCAGTCCTAAGAATAGAATCGCACCATTGAGAAATATAGAAGGGGAAAAGCAGAACAGGAGCACACAAGGAGAACAGAGGACTGGGTCTTCAACAACAAAGGAAATAATTTCTTATGAAGTAGCAGGAAATTCTGAACTAACACAATCAAAGCAAGAAGAAGAAAACTCAAGTTTAATTGCAGAAGATGTAGTTCCTTTGGGTATTCAATTTCCGGCAGAATTTAGCATCCAAAGTTTAAGCACTCCGGACTTTGTTCAACAACATATCATGAGATTAAGCACAGAATTTGGTGTCAATTTCAAAGGGTGTGAAGAAAAGGCAAAAGAACTGTTCATGAAAATAGACAACAACAAACAGGAGAATAAGGGGGACCAGGGGGAACAGACAATTGTAAAGAAGAAGGGGATGAATGAGTTGAAAAGTTTAGAGCTGGGTACCAAATTTATGAGCAATGGCACAAGAAGCAGGGGGGGGGGGGGGGATTTTTGGCTATAAAAGATCAATGAAAGTACACATAGTTGCTTGGAATGTTAGGGGGCTGAATGATGCCAGTAAAAGGAGTATGATTAGGCATATATTGCACACTGGGAAAGCTGACGTGGTGTGTTTTCACGAGACAAAGGTGGAGGGGGATATTGCAAACATAGTTAAAGAAGTCTGGGGGAATAGATGGGTGGATCCTGTGCAACTAGAAGCAAGTGGGACTAGGAGAGGCATAGTTATAGTGTGGGACAAAAGGCTGTGGGCAGGGGAGCTGAGCAGTGTAGGAGCCTATTCAGTTTCATGTAGCTTAGCAGGAAGAGATCAAGGCTTTAAATGGCACATCACAGGGGTGTATGCCCCAAATGACAGAGTGGAGAGGGAAGAGACTTGGTGGGAAATTGGTGCGGCAAGAGGGCTTGTTAAAGGACCTTGGGTTCTTTGTGGGATTTCGACACTGTTAGACATCCTTCAGAAAAGAATAACTGCAACAGAATCAGTAAGGCAATGACAGATTTCTCTACGTTTATTGAGGATATGGAGCTGGTGGACCTGGATCTATCGGGGGGCAATTTCACTTGGAAAAAAGGAGATAGACACACAATCGCTGCAAGACTTGACATGTTTCTATTCTCTGAAGAATGGGACACCAACTTCAGGAATATTAAACAGTCTATTCTGCATAGAGTGACATCTGATCACTCACCTTTGATCCTTCAATGTGGATACTGGGAAGCTTCAAACTCATACTTCAAGTTTGAGAACTGGTGGTTGAATACAGAAGGTTTCAATGAAAGAGCTAAAAGCTGGTGGGATTCTTTCAAATTCAGTGGGAAACCTGACTTTATAATGGTGGCCAAGTTGAAAGCATTGAAAGGGAAGCTAAAGACATGGAGTAAGACTGCTCAAGGAAACTTGGGTTTACAAAAACAAAATGTGTTAAGTCAATTAGCTGAGTTAGAGGAGATACAAGAACAGAGGGCTTTGGAGGAAGGTGAGATAGCTTCCAGGCTAGCTCTCACTCTGGAATTTGAAGAAATAGCAAATCATGAAGAAACAACATGGAGACAGAGGTCCAGAACATTATGGCTCAAACAAGGGGATAGGAACACAAGTTTCTTCCACAGAACAGCAAATGCTCGTAGAAGATACAATGCAATTGATAAACTGAAAGTTAGGGGTGAGGTTCTCACTGATCCAGTAGAGGTGAAGAAGGAAATTTTAGACTACTATGAAAAGCTATACACAGAGACAGAATATTGGAGACCACAACTGGAGATGAGGAATTGTCCAAGAATTGGGGAAAATGATAATACACTCACGATGGCCCCATTTGAGGAACAGGAGATCCTGGAAAGCATTAAAGCATGTGCAGGTGACAAAGCACCAGGACCATATGGTTTTTCTATGGCTTTTTTTAGCCAATGTTGGAGAATCATCAGTGCAGATCTGATTGCAGCAGTTCAGAATTTTTATGAGGAAGGTGTCTTTGAAAGGAGCATAAATGCTATTTTTGTGGCTTTGATTCCTAAGAAAGTGGGAGTCGTGGAGCTGAATGATTTTAGACCCATCAGTATGATTAGGGGGGGTTTACATGATCATTGCAAAGATGTTAGCAGAAAGATTGAAGAAATTCATGCACATGCTAGTGGATAGACAACAAATAGCTTTTATCAAAGGAAGGCAAATTATGGTTTTGATAGCAAATGAATGTGTAGATTCCAGGCAGAGAAGTAAAAACCAGGCATTTTTTGTAAGTTAGATATACAGAAAGCATATGACCATTTAAACTGGAGCTTCTTAGTGCATATGCTTCAGAAGATGGGCTTTGGAACTAGATGGATCAGATGGATCAAGCAGTGCATCAGTACAGTTAAATTTACTGTTTTGATAAACAGATGTCCTAATGGGTTCTTCTCTTCCCAGAGGGGTTTGAGGCAGGGGGATCCACTTTCCCCTTTTCTCTTTATTTTGGCAATGGAAGGGATGAGCAACTTGATTCACACAGCTAAGGAAAGGAGTTGGGTCAGGTGATTCCAAATGGGAAAGAGGGCAGAAAACCACATGGAGATTACTCATCTACAGTATGCAGATGACACTTTAGTTTTTTGTGAAGCAGTGGAAGAGCACATCCTAATACTACGGGTCATTTTCATCATCTTTGAAGCAGTGTCAGGTTTGCATATCAACTGGGGAAAAAGCTTTGTATACCCAATTAATGAAGTCACAAATGTAGAGGATTTGGCTCGAAAATTAGGTGGCAAAGTGGGGGAATTACCAACAACATATCTGGGAATGCCTCTGGCTGCAAAAACAAAGTCCAAGGGGATCTGGAATGGAGTGATAGAGAAGTGTGAGAAGAAGTTGACAAACTGGAAGAGTCAGTATCTCTCTTTGGGGGGAAGATTAACGTTGGTGAACAGTGTTCTAGATGCGCTTCCATCATATATGATGTCAGTGTTCCCCACACCTGTAACAGTGATAAAAAGGATTGATGCACTGAGAAGGGATTTCTTCTGGCAAGGAAATGAGGAGAAGAAGAAGTTTCACCTAGTCAAGTGGGAAGAGATGACCATCGACAAAAAAGAAGGGGGAGTAGGCATAAGAGATATGATCAGGCAGAACAAAAACTTGTTGATGAAATAGTTGTGGAAGTTTGCAACAACTGATAACTTACTCTGGAAGGAGGTTATCATTGCAAAATATGGGCTGGAGGATAAATGGATGACAGAAGTGGTTACTACTCCTTATGGTTGTAGTGTGTGGAGATCCATTAGAAACTTATGGCCACCGATTTTAGCTAGGTCAAATTTCAAAGGGGGTAATGGTCTGAAGGTATCTTTTTGGAATGAAAGATGTTGTGGCCAGGCATCTTTGAGGCAAATGTATCCAGATATATACACTTTGTGTCAAACCCAACAAGCCACGGTGGCTGACATGTGGACAGGGCAAGGTTGGAATCTAAATCTTAGAAGAAATCTAAATGATCGGGAAATGACAGGAATTGCAGAATTTTATGACACAGTTGCACAGTTCAACAATCTATCAGGGGAAAGTGACACTTTGGAATGAAAATTTGAGAGTACAGGAAGCTTCACTGTTAATTCTGCATACAGGAATCTGAACTCAACAGGAATACATGAGGAACTCAACAGGAATACATGAGGATGAACTCAACAGGAATTCCTTACAAGGTGAACTGTTTTTCTTGGCTATTGGCTAAGGAGGCAGTGTTGATACATGAAAACTTGAAGAAAAGAAGATTTCAACTTTGTTCAAGATGTTACTTATGTGGAGAGCAAGCAGAGACAGTAAACCATCTCTTTTTGCACTGCAAGTGGACAGACCAGCTCTGGTAAATTTTTATCAGTATGAGCAAGATCAAATGGGTGAAACCAGGAAGCATAAAAGAAATGATGAGGAGCTGGAACAAGGATGGCAATGCAGCAAAGAAAGAAGAGAGATGGAAGATTGTCCCTGCAAGTATCCGGTGGACAGTGTGGAAGGAGAGAAATCAGAGATGTTTTGAAGACAAGCAGAGCAGCATTCAGAAACTTAAGATGAATTGTATAGCTCTTTATTACTTTTGGTGTAAACAGGAGGTGTTAAGTCAAATAGAAGATAGTTTTACAGCTTTAGGTTGGTTGTAATCTAGTGGAATATAGGACGACAATATGTAAGATGTAATACTTTTGAAGGGGGACTACATATTTTGATGTAGTATACCTGTGGATATATAGACTAACTGTTACCTTTTAAAAAAACAAAAAAAAGTGGTGGGGGCAAGATGCTAAGGAGGGCAAGGAAAAGATTTGCTTTTTAGGGAGAAACCAGGCCACTGGTTTTTTTACCTCCAACAAAGAGGCGGAATATGTGATGATATAGGTTTAACGGGGTAAGGGAAGTGTAACTGAAATTTGTTAAAACAAACTGAAAGAGAGATATGTCTTTTGGATTTTTTATTTTATTTTTAGAGCACTTAAAAAGAGGAAAAAGCCAAAATTCTGAGAAAATAGATAAATACTAATGCTGGCTTTTTAGATGCGCCACATCAGCGGACCTATGTCCTGCGATTATATATATATATTGCCAAAATTCGGAGAAAATAGATAAATACTAATGCTGGCTTTTTAGATGCGCCACATCAGCGGACCTATGTCCTGCGATTATATATATATATATATATATATATATATACACACTAGTAAATTTACCAGCGCTTCGCGCGGTTGTGAAAGAACTCGTCAAACTTATGATGTAATCTCTTTCTAACACCTAAATATTAAAAATAGTACTCACTCCATTCCAATTTATATGAGGGTTGACCTATTTGGGGAGTCAAACAACTCTTTCTTGACTATGATTTTCTCCAACTATTTTCATATATTGTAAATCATTAATTATGCAGACACATAGTACGTTTTATGTAGTTTTTAAATATGTATATTTTATGATAAAGAATACTCGAAGAATCTATCTTTGAAATTGAGTCAAAGAGATAACTGTTTGACTCCCCAAATATGTCAACCATCATATAAACTGGGATGGAGGGAGTAGTATGTTTTTGCGGAAACTAAAGATAACTTGTAGAATTGTAGCATAGAGTACTTGGTATCTTGTCAAATATTTTGTTATACAATGATATGATGCAGGAAAGCTTCCCCTCAGCGATAATTTCCAATGTCTCTGTGGTGGCCTTTCCCACAGTCCAAAATTTACTTTACTCAATCATAAACCAACCTATTTTGTACATTCTTTTTTGAAGCACCGGACACTTGCAAGTCTAAGAGCCTATAAGTAAAAACAATCATGCAAACAGACAGTATGCTCTATCAGAAGCTAGTTCCACAAAACTTAAAAGTAGAAAAAGGTGGGATGACTTTTCATCTATCTAAAAGAGTTCGTTCCTTTTGGACGGTCGTTGCAAGAATCAGTCCATCACTTGCATACCACGAGTTTGACACTTCATACGACACCAAATGGTACAGAAATACAACAGATTCAAACCAAGTTGACATGCCTATAATCAGTGAATAAATTTAAGAAATAATTAACATACACAATTTTGAAAATACAAGGAGTCTTGAAGGTTTAAAGAGCCAACCACATAGATATCATCTATGCCAATAAGGTTCTGCCTACCACAACAACCAATATGAGAGGGGGAGTTGAAATAATCCACCAAAAAAGTGACAGTATAGATGTTTACCTCAAAAATAGACGGTCTTCAATATGTGAATGGACTTGCATAAAAAAGAGTTAAAACAAAAATCAGATCTGAAGCATCTCCTTCACGTATATTTTATTAGCGAGGTGGACATCACCTTATTTTAAAAAAAGAGTTCGCCAACCATAAAAGGATGCTTACTTGTCAGAGTCGTTGGTTTGATAATCTTCTCCATTTCCCGGCCTAATTCCATCAAACTTCAGGACTAATCTCAATTGAATAAGGTCAATTAAAATCTTGTTAAAGTTTGACATTGCTGCAATATTTGTCATAACCTCTTCCGGCTGAGTAATATAGGCAGCTATGGTGCTAAGTGTACTTGAATTAAGTTTAAATAGTACGTAAACCACAGTCCAAAGAACTTGTGTTGAACTACAGTCCGAAGAACTTGTGTTGCTTGATGAGCTGCAGCTACCTTTCACAACTAAGGTGCATTGGCAATAGGCTCCACGGGAAATCTCTTGTGAGCCAGTCCATCGTGAACAAACATGCAGGGCATCCCAAAAAGTGTGATTCACAGCCCCTGCATTTATAAGAGCACATGTTTATCCATCAATTCACTACTTTTGACTACTTTATACCTAATTAGGCTCTCCTAATTAAGATTTAAAAAATAAAAAAAGGCAATTGAATGAGAGCATATAGCGCCGAGTCAGAGGACAGGGATGAAGCCTTCATGGAAGAAACGATAGGAAAGAAGAGCTAGCAAAGAGAACTACCTCAAATAGAAAAGAAGGTAGAGTATATTGTATTATCATTGGATCACAAAAAAAAAAATGATTATATATATGCTAATTTAATTTTCATATTAAGTAGAATAATACTGCCGCAACTAAACCAATAAAGGAGCATCAGTACCGCTAACATATGAATGAAACGGGGGTGATGGTACCTGTACATAAAAGAGCAAACTCCTCAAGTACTTCTTTGAAGGAAAGTTGAAGGAAATTCTACAAAACAGAGTAAAATGAGAAATTCGACATAATAGTACGATTGACAGAGCAAATATTGTGATGATTAACAAATTACTTACCTAAAGAGCAAAATACATTGTAGCGGTTACCAAATTAATTAACCAAAAAAAAAAAAGGAAACCTAATGAATTGAATAGTAGAATGATCCACAAATAACAATGCTAACACATGCCCTTTAAGAGTTGAAGTGTCATCAGAGAAATAAATTAAAGTTTGCAAAGCCCAATGCACCTTCGTTAATGGCTCCATAAAACACTTGTCCTATGGAGATCTCCCAATCTATATATCTATAAAAGCAAGAAAAAGGACTGCTGATGTGGCATCACAGAAATGCAGGGTTTTATTTATCTTTTTTTACATATTTTTGAGGAAATAACCCAATTAAACACGCTTAAAAACTAAACAACGCAAACACACACTGCTTCGCTCTTTGCACCCCACCAACTGCGGCCAGGAATAAAAACCCTTCAACATCTCATTCCTCACGCTGCCCGAAGAAAACCAACTCCGTCCCAGGTATGCTTCTCCTCCATTCTCAACCACTATTTACCACTTCTGTGTACTTTTTAACTTACACGGCAATCGATTTCTCCATCCACCGATTCTCTTTAAGAAATCGAATTCAGAGCATTTAGGAGTAAGGGTGGAAAAGAGGTTCTTTTATCTCTTGCCTATAAAACTATGATTGTATTCATATTTGTCATACCCACTGTGATGCACTTTTAACTTTAGATACATTGCAAAGATTTACAACTGTTATTTCAATTTATACAGTTCCACTATTCTTCTTCTTTAATTACTTCTTTACTTTTCTTATTTCTTAATTAGCCTCCCACTCTTCTTCCTCCTTAGTTCTCTTGAGGGAAAAGGGCAGCCCGGTGCACTAAGCTCCCGCTATGCACGGGGTCCGGGGAAGGGCCGGACCACAAGGGTCTATTGTCCTTAGTTCTCTTGAGTACCTTTCATAAATCAACAGACAGTGGATCATTAAATCCAAGTTTTAAAGTATACCATTTGAAAACAAAATTTTAAAGTGGAGTCTTGAAATGTATGTATTGTTTATGGGTTTTCTGGAATTCTTTTGCTCTGTACTTTTACTCTGTATTGTATTTCTGACTCCGAAAAAAAGAATTAAAAACGAAACTTACAAAGCAAAAGACTCAGCGGAGGCATCGAAGGTTGCCAGAAAAATAAAGGCAAAGGGTCAAGGCATCTTCGGTCGCCGTTTATTTACGGAACGAAGTGCCAATAGGTTTTTTCAGAGGATGTAGGATGTACGCAGACCTTACCTCCACCTTTGTGGGGCAGAGAGGCTGTTTCCGATATACCCTCGGCTCAGAAAAAACGAAGTCAATGCAAGCTTGCAGGAAAAATAAGACAGCAAAATATCAAGGTATAAAACAAATAATACGCAGTAATTTGAATGTTAACAATAATAGACTTTTATCTCTAGTGAATAAATTGATTATGCACAGAAGTTGACTATGTATTATCATATCACCATTTTAAAGAACCTATCGAATAGAGATGATTATACCACAAGAAACCATAGTCCCAACCTGTTGATGGATGTTGCATCTAGATGTGCACTGTGTTTTGGCTAGAGTTGGGAAAGCCAAAGGAGAAACGTGCAGTCCTTTTCTTTGGTGCCTTTATACTTGACGTAGCCAATTCTCTCCATCGTCCTTTCATGTTCCTAATCAAACATCCAATACGATAACCAAAATCAAATGCCACGACATAAATAATAACTTTGGAATCTCCCAGTGAGAAAACATATGTTTCTTCAAATAAGGAGTTACAATACTAATAAATAAGTAATCGTGAAAATTATAATCCATCAAGGAAGCACCACAAAACTGAAGATATAACTAAAAGCCTAGTTAAATGGAGTTAAGATGACAAACTGCATAATCCCAATATAACTCCTGCAACGAACCGGGACTCATGTTCTTAATTTAAGATATTAACATACACATAATTAATTTCCTTAATGATGGAGTAGTAAAGTGTGCTAGAAAAGAGGGAAAGTTCCACCTAAAATATTGGCACTTTCGAAAAAACCTATTGGCGCTTTGGGTCAAATGGGAAAAATAGGGAAAATCTCAAAAATTAGAGAAAAAAGATAAAAAGCTATTTCTGGTCATAGAGCGGGCCACGTGGTGGGCCTATGTCCTATATATATATAATTTTTTTTTTTTACTATATATATAAGTGTCAATACGAGGCTTTTGTAGTCCTCACATTATTTTTTGACCAATGAAATTACTACACATCACAATGGGCACCATAAAAATTTCAACATTTGTGCTTACACCTAGCGCATGCTCCAATCGGCTTTTCACCTACTCTCAGTTTTATAATTTGCTCAATTTCTTTAAAGCACTAACCCTTTACTATTGAACTGCCGTGTACTTATTTAAGGATATTTTCTTACCCCTTATTTGATTATATTTTATATTGTTGGTTCTTTTGTTAAAA
Organism: Lycium barbarum; assembly: GCF_019175385.1. Taxonomy (NCBI): domain Eukaryota; kingdom Viridiplantae; phylum Streptophyta; class Magnoliopsida; order Solanales; family Solanaceae; genus Lycium; species Lycium barbarum. The sequence continues at coordinate 119,773,243 of NC_083344.1, read as the reverse complement.
TTTAAATTTTGGAGCCAAATTATTTTCTTTTCTAGCTGAAGAGTGTGTTTGGTATGAAGAAAAATATTTTTTAATTTTCTCATTTTTTTTTTGGAAAATTTTTTCTCTTGAAAATAAGTTTCTTAAAAATAAGGAGACGACTTGCCTAATGCGAGTAGAAAAACAAGTTTTATAAGTGACATTTTAAGTTTGTTCTCTCCTTCTCACCTTCCAATGTCCCTAACCCAGCTCTCCACCCCACCTATCTGTATAATGTTTTCCTGTATTATATTTAAATATTTTTGGGATTCTTTTTGCTTACTTATCAATAATAAAATAAATAAAAAATCACTTATCTTCCACCGCTACTTTGTAATTATTGTGTGTGATTGTTACTTTACATATTTTTAAAGTATTTATCTCATGCACCGTTAATTTGTTGATGCACCTTACGTCATGTTTTTCTTTAAAGAAAATCAAAATCTACTCTTCTATGGGTTTAATTAGGAAAATGATACAAAATATTTAAAATCACTTAATTAAGATATTTTTATGGATACAATTTTTCTTCAAAAGAACATTTATTTTAATTCTAACTTTGGTTTAAACTTTAATTTCTTTGCATGCACAAGCCATTATCTTATAGCTTTTTCTCTTTTCGTAGAATTTGTATTAATTTTTTTTTTTACGAAAGAGGTTAGTGCAATGACACAGTAGATTAGTATATAAAATACTTTTAAGAATTGATAAATTAGCATCTTTTAAAGAAAAAAGAGGACTAGAACCTTTAATTTTACTTTAAAGTTTGTTTTGTGCAATTACATTGGGGGATGAAGAAGACGGAATTAGGAGGAGAGGTTATACTATAAATAAATGTTGGTAATTGTATGTTTTTATGAGCTTATATATTTTCTGTTTTGAATCAAGTATAATCCTCGTGTAATTAGTTCTTTTTTATTTTATTTCTATGAACTGAATAGAATATTTTATGGACAATTTATCTATTGCCTTTAAAATATTTATGGTGCATTACAAATAAAATGATAGAAATTATTGAATGATGTTAATATAGTGCTGAAAATAAATTTGCCATCATCAGTCAAGATCGAATTGTCCTTAGAATTTCTTGTTTGGTTCATTAAGAATTAATTTTCTTAAGAATAAAATATATATAAAGAACTAATTAAATTGATTCTTAAGGTTCGTTTTACTGAGTTTAGGATTTTTCTTGCACTTCGTTTAAAACTACGCCATAAATCACCAAATCTAGCCTAAAACCTTGACACAATAAAATAATGGGTGAAAAATTAATAGATATCTAAAACTGACATGCTCACAAATTTATAAAAATGTTGAGTTGCAATTATCATACTTTATCGTGTTAGTTTATATAATATCGAATCACTTGTGTCTCTCTGGTATTTGTTAATTTTCCTGCTAAAATTGCTTCCTCATAAATATCGTTTCTTTAAAACTTATCTAATTATTTGACTAAGAGACTTTCTAATTATGAAAAATTCTAAGCAAAAAAACACGATTAATGTGCAACTACAATAAAAAAAAATATAACATATTATACTTTTTTATTTAATGAAAATTAGTTTTACATTTTGAGTTTAGGCCCGGGCTTAGCACGGACCTGCTACAACTAGTGTGTATATATATATATATATATATATATGTATGTATATATATATATAGGACATAAGATTTATAATTTTATAAATATTTATGACTTAAAGCATAAATTTAAATTTTGTTCTTCCACAATTAAGTAAATAACATAAGTGGAGATCACAGGTGATTAATAAAAACTTTGTTAATTGCCAAAAAAAACATAAGTGAAGACGAAAGGAGTATTAATGGTAACAAACTTAGTGACCTCTAAAAAATAATATTGCTAAGATTGTATTCGTTTTGACTAATTATATATCTTATTAGTATTAATTTAAGAGTCAAACAATATTAGCTTTCTCAAATATTTTCATGTTGAAAAATTAATGACTTATATTTAATTTATGTAACTTAAAGATATAAATATTTATTTATTTTTTCAAAGATAGAGGCGGTCGATGTTCATTTAGATAAGAACATACAAAAAAGGTCAGATCGTGGAAATCCCGTCATTCAATTTGGAACAGACAGATCATTCAGTTGCCAAATCAATATCTCTTACAAGTTGTAAATGCTCATAAATTAAAAAAAATGCGATACCTCAAATCAGATTCTATGATATTTAATTATTAGTTAACTAAAATGAATATTTTTATTTTTGTTTATAAAATTATATTACCGTTGAATATAGAGTAATAATACAAGGCTAACATAACCATGAGTAATTAGTGGTGATACAATTGATGACACTTTCAAGTTTATCTTTTGTTTTTGCACCCAAAAAAAAATGTTTATCTTTTACTCATTTAGGGGTCGTTTGATTTGATGTTTTAGTTATACAGGGATCGAATACAAGAATTGTTGTACCATGGATAAACAATACGAGATTCTTTTTTTAGGAATTACCTATTATAAGAGCATTTTTGTCTTTAAATATTCTTATTCACATATTGTTAGTATATGTATTACTTAATCCACCTTTTATTTCACATAAAATGATATACTATAATTTTTTTTATATAATTTATAATCATATTAGTTATATAATATTTAATTTATGATATTAAAACTACCATAACGTATTCAAACTTTAATATTAAAAATCAAATATATATAATACTTCCTGCCCAATTTATGTAGCACAATTCGAATTTCGAGAGTTAAACAATTTAATTTTGACTGTGAATTCGTGCATAAAATCTTCAAGTTTTTTTAAATAAAATTTATATATGGAAACTTTGTAAAAGGTACCTGTTTGAATCTCAGAATCTGAAAAGTACCACATAAATTAGGCCGGATGGAGTATTAACCAATACCAATTTAATATCAAAATGAACTTAGCTTATATCTCAAACCAAACGACCCCTTACTATTATTTGGAAATAAATTAGTTAGCCTGTTAAAAAACCAATCGCTAAATAAATTATTTAGTGATATATATGTGGAGGAAGTCCATTACTCTACAGGCAAATGATTTGAGAGAAGAGTTTTGAGAAACAAGAATTACCTTAGCTACTTTTGCTTCATTTCAACCCTATTGTTTCAGAGCTTCACACGCTAATAATACAACACACGTTTTGTATATGTGAATGCACCTCTTCCCCCTTTACTTCGAAAGTTCCAATGACCCTACAGTAGAATGCCCCTCCATTTTATAAATCAAGTTATACATATTTATTGTAACCGTAAATATTTCTTTAAAGGTAAAGAGGAAGTTTCATGTTAGCTTATCTCTCGTTTGAAGCGTGCTAAAAATGAAATTATATCACATAAATTGAGACAGATGGGTTAATAAATTATGCAATTTCAAGACCATTTCCAAACAAAGTACTAGCACAGAAACAGAGGAACTTTTTTTTTTTCTTCACCAACTTCACAGATTACAAGAGCCCACTTAATCCCTCAGTCTCAAATCATTTATTGTGGTTACTAAAAATAATTATTTCATATTATTTATCGTTTTTAGAACTTCAAGGCAAAGTTAATTAATATTTCATATTTTATTCTTAGTAGATTTTTGTTATTAATAAAAATGACACACATAAATAAAGTAAACATTTAATAGAGAGAAATTATAAATTTAGACACAAATAAGAGTAAATTAGTCTAAACTTACTCCTAATTTATACTCCCTCCGTTTCATAATAAGGTGGTTTTTTAGGCTCATGCTTAGGAGTGGTTTTACTAATTTACCCTTAATCAAATTTTACTGCTTTCTAAAGTAAAAGATATTTAATGAATTTTGATTATTTAAATAAAATAATCTTGAAAGAATCTCCCAAAGTTTTTTTCAAATCCTCAAGCTTCACTTATTTTGAAAAATATTGAAAAACTTAAAAAATCACTTAAACAAGAAGTATTTCTTATGTGGGCATGTAGGAAAAAAAAAAGACAAATGATTTGAGACGAGGGAGTATCAAATCCACTTTATACATTAGCCCACATAATCAATTTAGTAGTTGACTAGAAATAAATGGAGGATCAAAGATTGAAGTGAGCAGTGAAGATTGTTAAGCAATTTCAAGAACTCTTCAAAACAAAAAGCCCGTTTGACTTAGCTTAAAAAATAGCTTACAAACTGATTTGACTAAATAGAACTTATAAGTAAAAAAAATAAAAATAAGTTGGGTCAATTAACTCTTTTTTTTTTTTAATTTATTCTAATTACTTTTTAAATTTATAAGCCACTTTGTCAAACACCTAAAAAAAAAAAAAAAAAAAAAAAAACAAAAAACTTGACTACTTATAAGCCAATCCAATCGGGCTCAAAGTGCTAGCACACAAACAGACAATTAGTTGGGAAGATAAACAAACATAGAGAAAAAAAGAAGATGTTATTCACAGTAACTTCACAATCCACTTTATTTATTAACCAAGACAATCAATTGAGTGGTTGTTTAAAAATAAATGGAGAATCAAATGTTGAAAAAGGAAGAGATGATTGAAGAGAGCACTGATGATTGTACTTCAAAAGATGAAGGTACAAATTGGCTTGCTTGGGATACTCTCATGCCCGTATGTTATTTCCCACACTTTTTTTTATGTCTTTTTAACCCATGTGTTAGTGCTTTATTCTGAGCTGAGGGTTTATCGGTAGCAGTGTCATACCTGGGGTAAGGCGTGTGTATACTCTACCCTCCCCTCCCCAGATCCCATCTGATGGGATTACACTGGGGACGTTGTTGTTGTTGTTGTGTAGGTGCTGCTGATGTGTCAGGACTTTTGGTTTTGCGGGTTTTGGACTGTTATTCTCTTTTTGTTTACTGGGTTTTAGATAGATTATTTGTATGTATTAAATGATTTTTTTAATATAAATATAGGGTTTAAGATAAAATTGCTGGGTTTTGTCGAACCTGTAACTACCATTGTGGTTTCGTCTTTTAGGGATTGTGGATTTGTGGGTGATCAATGATATGAAGGCCCAATTGGGATTTTAAGTCAGTGACTGTGGAGTATCACTACATCCATGTGGGCATAGTATAAATGAGAATTTTGAAAATATTTTTAGCTACATTTTTGGAACTGAGGCATAGTAGTAGTAGTTGTTGTTGTTATACATAGTTTAGATGGAAGATTCTGATTCATTTTCTGGAGGATTATAAGATTTAGAGTTAATTGGTACTAGAGGAAGAATAAACCCTTGAAACCCTCAGGGGTTGGCCTGGTGGTAATTGGCTTGAGCCTTGGGGTGCAAGGTCTCAAGTTCGAAACCCACTAGGTGCAAACAATTTCTGAGGGCCTGTGCAACCCCGGGATTAGTCGGGGCTCAAAGAGACCCGGACACCCGGTGCTCAATCAAAAAAAAAAAAAAAAGGAAGAATAAACCCTTGAATCTTTGATTACTTGTGATTTCCTAGCAGGTATTAATATCAATTGAGCTTCTACTTCTAGCTGTTCAATCTATTACTCCCTCAATTTCAATTGGACACGGAGTTCAAGAAAATAAAGAAAGACTTTTGAATCTTATGTTCTTAAATTAAATATATGTATACTGTACCAAAATGCCCTTTAATCTTGTGGCCTTGAACATACCATGTGGAATATTGAGAACAAAAGAGTTGTCAGAATTAGGTAGCAGAATGATCATGAGAAGCTGCCATGTTTTTGGAGCTCTCCCTGTCTACATCAAATGAGTCTAACTCAGAAATATAATCAACTTATTTTATTGACTTATCTTCTTCTTATTGCTAGTAGTTTACTTTATATTGCAACTGAAGGCCTAGATGGACCTTGTAAATTCCTATAGGTAAAGGAGAATATCAGATCATTTTCTACAATTGCTCAGAGAATTCGTTGTTTTTAAGGATAATAGTTAGTATTTGTTAAATTTATTGCCTACGGAACTGTTGGCAAACATTTTCATAGATGCACTTATCTGCAGGGAAGGTTGAGGAATGCAAGAAGTTCTTCCAAAAACATTGTCTAAATTTGTTTACCTCTTAGGAACATATCTCAAGCCAAATGTGAATATCATTCTTTCTTTTTCTTTTTCTGCATATTGCATTGTCGTTGAGGTTGGATATTGAGATTTCTCATCAAAATGTTGTATGTCCCTTCTCTTATTAGGAGATCTCGACAGATGTTCCTTTGCGTCACCGCTTGTATCAATTCTTTGGATTTAAGTTTCTGTTTTAACTGTCAGTTCATGAATATTTATCTGCACAATTTAATAGTCTAACTCGACATATAATCGATAAATTGAAACTCAGCATATATTTAGCAGGTAGAAATATGTTAAAAATCTACTAAGTGAAACTTATACACATTGTTACCAAAAGTACTCGGAAGACATCAAAACTGTAAGGGAGGTTTCACTTCAAAAAGCCCACCTAATGTTGATGCTTATATTGTCATAGGTTAAAACATACTAAAAATCCATATACAAACTTGCTACTGCATACTGAAAAGCTACCCCATCGCGGTGAATTCATTTTCCACTACCAGTGCACTCAATAACTTAATTTCTACGTCATGCTGCTGACCTGTTTTCTCAGCTCTGCTACCTTGAGTAAAATGGTCATAACTTTTTCTAGTAAAGTCTAAGTGACTAAATGTTTGAAACATTCAGAAGGTAACTAGACTTGCTGGACTAGAATTGCTTCAGAAACGATGACGAAGGTCCTTCTACATTAAAACTTGTGCAGCTGAGAAGTAGTCAAGTCGTGCATCCTTTAAAATCTTTTGATTTTCTCTTAGCTTCTTGTTTCCAGTGCACTTCTCCAACTATCCTCTCCTTAAAGCAACATTATAACACTACCACATGACCATTAAATGCTTATAAGATGCTTTGAGTAATAGCGCTGACATGTGAGACTTCAGAGTGACATAGTAGGCCATTGTATCATCTTAAAATTTGACTTACTGAATTAACTTTCTACAAACTTTAGCAGACATGTTTAAATCAACAAGCGTTATCGATCTTTATGTGCAGGTGGCTATTTTGGATGGTGTCACAATGGGAAGTGGGGCAGGTATTTCACTTCCAGGAATGTTTCGCATTGTAACTGATAGAACTGTACGTTCCTGCTTCCATGCTGCCGACTATAGCACCAGATTTCCTTATCTGATTAATTTGAAAGACACCTTATAAATGTCAATATTTTTGGAGGCACAACGAAAGAAAGTTCTTTTGCATGATTATTCTTTTCAGAGTTGTATTGTTTTAGATATAGAGTGCCTTAATGGACAGACCATCAACTATTAACTATTACACTGGGAGAAGTGCAGTTGAATAGGCCCCATAAACTATCACATATGAGGAAAATTGTAACCGTGCACTGAATAAGTTATGTTTGATGCGTGGGTGGTGATACCCAACTCTTTAATTTTGTTACAATGCTCCAGCAATAATTTAAGGTCAAATGCACTATTTTTTAACTAAGGATTTTACTCCATTAATATTTGAATTCTGTAAGATGTCAGCATTTCTGTTGGCCAAGAAAGCTTTTCTATGCCTTCTTTTTGTACTTGTATCCTTTGCTTGAGTTGTGAGCGCTTAGACCACAAATGCTTTTACGGTGCTTCCTTTTGTGGTTGTGTGTGTATGTGCAAGATTATTGAGTCTTGATTTTTGGTGGTCTTTGCTTGTGTTTTTATAGGAGGGGTTGACGGGCTGTTAAAATGGTGAGACGCTTTCACAGAAAGCAGATTTGTTGGAGTTTTGTAGAGGAATTTGCGAAATAAATAGATTTTTGGGAGATTGTAGAAAATTAGGAGAGGATGAAGGAGGACTTGTCTGGTCTTTTTAAGGGAGTGATGTTTCTGTATTTTTGCTGAAGGTGGTTGACATTGATGTTTGGAAGAAGATAAGAATCCCTAGTTTCGAGGATAAAGTAATGGGTAAAGAAAGAAAAAATCAGGGAACAAAATGAATAGGGAAATAGGAAATTGAAAAGAAAAGAAGGAAGAAGAATGTATCAAAAATTGTAATTCAAACCCATGCTAACGGTGTGCCTAAACTCACCTTTGTGTATTCATCTTTTTTGAGGGTGTTATTTTTCATTTCACATTTCTTTATTCTAAATAGAATGAAATAAATACTTATGTAAAAAAGATGCAAACTAACTACTCCCTTTGTCCCAACTTATGTGACACGCTTTTCTTTTTAGTCTGTCCGCAAAGAAAATGACATCTTTCCATATTTAGTAACAATTTAACTTTATATTTCCAATTTTTACCCTTATTGAAATGATTGATAGCCACATAAATTTCTATGGCTTATTTTAGACCACAAGTTTCGAAAGTTCCCCTTTTTCTCTTAATCTCTATGCCAGTCAAACACCTTCACATAAATTGGGATGGAGGGAGTTGATACAATAACGGATATGTGGAAACAAAAAAAATTAAGAAGAAAAGTAAAAGATAGATAGATTGACACAAAAATAGGCACAATTAGGCAACCAAAGTTCTTAATTAACTAAGACCTCCTAATTACACACTATTAAGTACCTAATCTCTTAAGATGACCTCAAGGTAACTAATGTCCCAAGCAACCAATCCTCTCAACAATGTGACAAGCACAATCAATGGCTTCAACAAGCCCTCAAACACTCGAACTCTCAAAAGAGTATCAAAATATCATTCATCAAAATAGTCTTAAGTCTAATGAAATGTTTAATCTACAAGTTATACTAAGGATAGAAGGAAGACAAGCTATGCTATTACAATTTTACCCTTACTGAAGTAAGGTCCTTATTTGGTTGGTCTTCCATTGAGATGAAAAGATGAAATGATGGCTTGCATTTAAGTAGTAGTCCCTTTTGCACGCATAGCCATCCCCTTCACTCATTTGGTCATTTTGATGCTCCCTTTTCTCCACTTCATCCTTCCATGCAATCATCCACACTTGGAATCCTCTGGAAGGTTCTCGAAATGCCCTTGAGGCAACTCGGATTGTATCAGGAGTACATCTATTTATTGTATGCATATCAATCTAGGAAATCATGTACTAAAATATATTTACATCTATATACATATCTAAAAGATAAAGAAAGCAACTTTCTTAATATAACTTCACCTATATATTAGACTAAAATCAAATATTCCTAAAACTTGGACAACGAAAAAAATAACTACTGTAAATTTTCTAAAAGTAGAAAACATATTCTTTTTCCAAAACAAAGTAATATCTTATACGGAAATTAAAAATTGACCTATTTAAATTTGAAAAACTTGTCCTAGGTAATATTTAAAAAATGATGGAGCAAGGAAGGGAAGGGTAAAAAATTAGGTGTCTACACTGAGCTTCAAATAAACTCTTTGCGACTAGACATGGAAATGATGGGTGAAAAGTATACTCTGAGTGGTGGTATTCTTATGACCTCATCTTTATAGACTTCTTTATTCATTTGTTCACTTCTGTATCCTTTTGATTTACGAGGTTCATATTTCCTATGCGCAACTTCTATCCTCTTTAATGGATGGCTGCACCTTTTTGTTGTGCTAGTCATGCAATTCTCAATTAAATTTAGCAGACATGATATTATGTTACATGTGACAAATTGCAATACTCACCTTAGGACATTGTCCAAAACTTTGAACCATGACATGATTTCTACCTCAAGGAAAGCATGTTGTATGATATGTTGGCTTTTACTTTTTTGATGTGATGTTCTTTCCCTTAAAATTGATCCCTAAACTTACAAATGGAAATGGCAAAACCATTGCAGGTTTATTCCAATCCCGAGGCTGAAATTGGTTTCCATCCCGATGCAGGGTCTCGCCTTCCTGGCTACTTAGGCAAGTTTAGAATAAATTATTACTGATAAATATATTCCCATATGGGGCTACGCTGGTTAGTACGTAGACTAGAATACTTTACCTGAAGTAACATCTCTATTAGGCGAAATGATTTGGAATGCCACGTTGTTCTATTATCATCTTATTGTTTTCCTACTTTGATATATCTATTCCTGCAACATATTTGTGCCGGGTGAAACTGGCGATGCGTCTCTTTGATGATGAGGTGCATTGACCATTTAAGTCACCCATATATCCGGATGACCTGGGGGTGGGGGGCTTTTGTTGGGTCCATCCCCTTGTTTTGAGGAAGAAAACACTTCCCTTGTTTTGAGGAAGAAAACATCTTCCCTGTCTTTGGCAAATTGTCAAGTGCTTGCTTGAGTCACTAATGACATCAATAGGTTCATCTCATACCTATAAATAGGGAAGCTTTCTCATTTGCTAGATACACCAAAAATTGAAGAAGACAACACATCCCAAAGAGAGAAATCTAAGAGAAATACTCTTAGTGAAAGGCCTAAGTAAGAAAAGGTCTTTGAGAGAATTTTTAGTAAAAATTCTTGAGTGTAATTGGGATTGGGGTTGTGAGGTTGAGTGTTGTAAACACTTGTAATATTTCTTCTTTAATAAGATCTGCAGCAGCAACGTGGACGTAGCTCTCACATTGAGGGTGAACCACTATAAATCTGTGTGTGCTATTTATTCTTCGCTTACATCACGGCGTAAGTAGGTTCTGTCTAAGGAGGTTGGTATTTAAGCGGTCCAGCTGTGACCCTCCAATCTTTCCTGGGAACCTGCTTACAAAGGTCGGATTTGGGATTCAAATCCTAACAACTGGTATCAGAGCAACAGGTTGTGTTGTGATTTAGAAACGATGGGAGGCGAAGATGGTACGACACACGGCATCGGTAAATTCGATGGTACAGATTTTGCGTTCTGGAGAATGCAAATTGAAGATTATTTATATGGCAGAAAGCTTCATGAACCTCTGAGTCTGAAACCAGAGGAGATGAAGCAAGCAGATTGGAATCTCCTCGACAGACAAGTTCTAGGAGTCATTCGGCTGACGCTGTCAAAGAACGTTGCTCACAACGTGGCAAAAGAGAAGACCACCGCAGATATGATGAAGGTGTATTGTCTGACATGTATGAGAAACCTTCGGCAAATAATAAGGTATTTCTCATGAAGAAACTATTTCATCTAAAGATGATGGAAAATGCTCATGTTGCTGCACACGTAAATGAATTCAATACCATTGTAAATCAATTGTCATCGGTAAAAATTAATTTCGATGATGAAGTGCAAGCTCTAATTTTGTTGGCATCCCTACCAAATAGCTGGGAGCCAATGAGAGCAGCGGTTAGTAATTCTGTCGGCAGTGGCAAACTAAAGTTCAACGATGTTAGGGATCGTATCCTTGCTGAGGAGGTGCGCAGGACAGATTCTGGAGAGGCATCGACGAGTTCTGCTTTTAATGTTGAAAACAGAAGCAGAAATTATGACAGAAACTACAACCGAAATAGGGGCAGATCGAAGTCAAGGAATGGCAGGGGTCAATCCAGACCAGGACGAACACTTGAGTGTTGGAACTGTGGAAAACCAGGCCACCTCAAGAAGAACTGCAGGGCGCCAAAGAAGGAGGACAACAAGAGGGCTGGAATCAACGCCGCTACGGAAGACATTGGCGATGCGTTGTTGCTATCGCTTGACAGCCCGATAGACTCTTGGGTGCTTGACTCAGGAGCGTCCTTTCATACCACCCCACATCATGATATAATGACAAACTACGTGGCTGGGAATCTCGGCAAAGTTTATTTAGCCGATGGAGAGCCGCTAGACGTTGTTGGCACGGGAGACATTAATTTGAAGATGTCAAATGGATCCTCGTGGAAGATTACAAAAGTTAGACATGTTCCAAAGCTGATGCGAAACCTGATCTCAGTAGGTCAGCTTGATGATGAAGGATATGATCTCAACTTTGGTAATGGGTCTTGGAAGGTGGCGAAAGGTGCTATGGTAGTTGGCCGAGGAAAGAAGATTGACACTCTCTACATGACGACTAGCTGTCGTGATACTGTTGCTGTGGTTGACAACACAAAGAAGACAGATTTGTGGCATTGTCGGCTGGGGCATATCAGCCAGAAGGGAATGAAGTTGCTGGTGACAAATGGCTTAATTCCGGAGCTGAAGACGGTGGACCTTCATACGTGTGAGAGCTGCATTCTCGGAAAACAAAAGAGAGTAAGCTTCTCAAATGCAGGCAGGAAGTTGAAGGTTGAGAAGCTGGAATTGGTGCACACAGACGTGTGGGGACCTACCACTGTCCCCTCTCTTGGAGGATCACACTACTACGTGACCTTCATTGATGATTCAACCAGGAAGGTATGGGTTTATTTTATGAAAAATAAATCCGATGTGTTCAGTGTATTCAAAAGATGGAAAGCCATGGTCGAGAATGAAACAAACCTCAAGTTGAAGTGTTTGAGGTCCGACAACGGCGGAGAATACACCGATGGTGATTTCAAACGATATTGTGCCGATAATGGGATCAAGATGATGAAGACTATTCCTGGAACGCCGCAACAAAATGGAATAGCTGAAAGAATGAACCGAACGTTGAACGAGCGTGCTCGGAGTATGAGAATACACTCTGGACTGCCCAAGACATTCTGGGCAGATGCAGTCAATACCGCGGCCTTCTTAATTAACCGAGGACCGTCAGTTCCCTTGGATTTCAGAATTCCAGAAGAAGTCTGGAGTGGTAAGAAAGTAAATCTTTCATTTCTGAAAGTGTTCGGCTGCTTATCATATGTTCATAATGATGATACGGCTAGAAGCAAGCTTGATCCAAAATCAAAGAAGTGTTACTTTATTGGCTATGGTGACACCGAGCTTGGGTACCGATTTTGGGATGAACAAAATAGGAAGATCATCCGAAGCAGGAATGTTGTCTTCAACGAAGAGGTACTATACAAAGACAAGCTGCAAAAGAATTCAGAATGTCAGGACAAGGAATCGGAAATAGTCGATTTGAGGGACTTCCCGACACCTGAGCCGCAGCCAGGTACAGCCGAGGCAGAGGAACAAACAATCCGAGAAGGTGTTGATGAAAGTGCTGATTCTGAAACAAATGAACAGACGCCAATCACAGAGTTGCGTAGATCATCTAGGATCAGGAAGCCGCTTCACAGATACTCTCCATCCCTCAACTACATTCTACTCACTGATAGAAGGGAGCCGGAATGTTATGAAGAAGCAATGCAAGTCGATGAATCGACCAAGTGGGAGCAGGCAATGAAAGATGAGATGGATTCACTATCGGCAAATCATACATGGGAGTTAGCCGAGTTGCCAAAGGATAAGAAGGCATTGCAAAACAAATGGGTTTATCGGATAAAGGAAGAACCCAATGGAAGCAAGCGTTATAAAGCAAGGCTGGTTGCAAAGGGATTTCAACAGAAAGAAGGCATCAGACTCTCACAAGAAGAATATGTGAGGAAAGTTATCAAAAGGTTCAACATGCATGATGCCAAGCCAGTCAGCACTCCCTTGGCTGGACACTTTCGGTTGTCAAAGGATCAGTCGCCGACAACCGAGGATGAGAAGAAGCAGATGGACAGGATACCTTATGCATCTGCAATCGGTAGTCTTATGTATGCAATGATATGTACAAGGCCAGACATTGCACATGTAGTGGGAGTTGTCAGCCGATTTATGAGCAATCCGGGAAAGCAACACTGGGAGGCTGTGAAGTGGATATTCAGATATCTGAAAGGCAGCTCGAGTTCAGCTCTGTATTTCCGAAAATCAGAAATAGGATTGCAAGGGTATGTTGATGCTGACAACGGTGGCGATGTTGATAGCAGAAAGAGCACATCCGGGTATGTTTACACCTTTGGAGGTACTGCAATCTCTTGGGTTTCCAAGTTGCAAAAGATAGTAGCTCTCTCTAGTTGTGAGGCTGAGTACGTTGCTGTGACGGAGGCCACAAAGGAAATGATGTGGCTACAATCTTTTCTGCGGGAATTGGATCAGGACCACGAGGGAAGTGTGTTATATTGTGATAGCCAAAGTGCCATTCATTTGGCAAAGAACCCGGTCTACCATGCTCGAACGAAGCACATACAACTCCGGTACCATTTCATTAGATCAGCTTTGGAAGATGGAGCGTTAGTGCTTGAGAAGATCGCAGGGAGTCAGAATCCAACAGACATGCTGACAAAGGCAGTGACGATAGACAAACTGAAGCTATGTTCAGCTTCAGTTGGTCTGCACGAAGTATGAAACTAGGAAAGAGCTGCTGCATCGATCAAAGTGTGAAGACAAATTAAAATTAGCCTTCAAGTGGGAGATTTGTTGGGTCCATCCCCTTGTTTTGAGGAAGAAAACACTTCCCTTGTTTTGAGGAAGAAAACATCTTCCTTGTCTTTGGCAAATTGTCAAGTGCTTGCTTGAGTCACTAATGACATTAATAGGTTCATCTCATACCTATAAATAGGGAAGCTTTCTTATTTGCTAGATACACCAAAAATTGAAGAAGACAACACATCCCAAAGAGAGAAAAATCTAAGAGAAATACTCTTAGTGAAAGGCCTAAGTAAGAAAAGGTCTTTGAGAGAATTTTTTAGTAAAAATTCTTGAGTGTAATTGGGATTGGGGTTGTGAGGTTGAGTGTTGTAAACACTTGTAATATTTCTTCTTTAATAAGATCTGCAGCAGCAACGTGGACGTAGCTCTCACATTGAGGGTGAACCACTATAAATCTGTGTGTGCTATTTATTCTTCGCTTACATCACGGCGTAAGTAGGTTCTGTCTAAGGAGGTTGGTATTTAAGCGGTCCAGCTGTGACCCTCCAATCTTTCCTGGGAACCTGCTTACAAAGGTCGGATTTGGGATTCAAATCCTAACAGCTTTAATCTTCATATTCTTGACTGGCCCCTTTATTCTGAGCTGATAGTTTATCGAAAATAGTCTCTCTACCTGGGGAAAGTCTGTTACCCTCCCCAGACCTCATCTGGTGGGATAATACTGAGTATGTTGTTGTTGTTTAGGTGCTGCTGAAATGTTAGAATTTTTGGTTTATGGGTGCTGGAGTGTAATTCTCTTTGTTTATTGGGTTATGGATGATTATTTGTACGTATTAAATGATTTTTTTAATATAAATATAGGGTTTAATATAGAATTATTGGGTTTTGTCGAACCTGTAACTACCATTGCAGTTTTGTCTTTTAGGGATTGTGGATTTGTGGGTGATCAATGATATGAAGGCCCAATTGGGATTTTAAGTCAGTGAGTGTGGAGTACCACTACATCCACGTGGGCATAGTATAAATGAGAATTTTGATAATATTTTTAGCTACATTTTTGGAACTGTAGTAGTAGTAGTTGTTGTTATACATAGTTTAGATCGAAGATTCTGATTCATTTTCTGGAGGATTATGAGATTTAGTGTTAATGGGTACCAGAGGAAGAATAAACCCTTGAATCTTTGATTACTTGTGATTTCCTAGCAGGTATTAATATCAATTGAGCTTCTACTTCTGGCTCTTCAATCTATTGTCCCCTAAACTGAGCACGGAGTTTAAGAAAATAAAGAAATATTTTTGAATCTTGTGGTCTTAAACTAAAGATATGTATAATGTACCAAAATGCCCTTTAATCTTGTGGCCTTGAACATATCACGTGGAATATTGAAATAAAAGAGTTGTCGAATTAGGTAAGAGACAATTCTTTTTGAAAAAGACTAAAAAGGAATTTAAGACATACAAATTGAAACAAAGGGAATCAAATGGTTTGTTATGTTTGAATTGGCCTAGCTCACTTAATTATGCATAAGCATGAATACTTGCTTATACCTCTGCAAAGTTCTCATTAAAAGGACTAAGGTTTTCAACTTTGATGTTCAATATTTTATTTCTGTTGTGGCAAGTACTAACATTTTTGTGTATACGTCTTTGCAATAATGCAGCAGTTTGTAGCATTAAAAGTACAAAAGAGCGCTCAGCACTAGGCAGCATTGGACGAAATTACAATTTTAAAGCAGATTGCGGAAGGTGACCCGGACAGAGAAAAAAGTGTAGTGACGTTACTGGATCATTTTAAGCACTCAGGTCCAAACGGTCAACATGTGTGTATGGTTTTCGAGTATTTAGGTGACAATCTCTTGTCACTTATTAAGTATACTGATTATCGAGGGCTGCCTATTCACATGGTTAAAGAACTTTGTTTCCATGTTCTAGTGGGTTTGGATTATTTGCATAGACAGCTTTCCATCATATACACTGATGTGAAACCTGAAAACATGCTACTCTGTTCCACGATCGATCCGTCTAAAGATCCCAGAAAATCAGGAGCACCTCTTATTCTTCCTAGTGATACAGACATGGCTTCACTCGAGTTCGGGACTGTGAAGAGCCGTGTAAAGTTCTACGGGAATTTAACTAATAACCAAAAGAAGAAGATCAGAAAAAATCCCAAAGAAGAAGCTCAGGTTTTTGCGAATGTTAATAGTTTGTCTAGCACTGATACTGCAACAGCCAGTGGGAAAGAACACGTGGCTCCTACGAGAGGGAGCGGTTCTAGAAGGAGGAAGGTGTTGGAGTCTGTTGACCTAAAGTGCAAATTGGTTGATTTTGGGAATGCATGTTGGACATACAAACAGTTCACGGATAATATTCAGATGAAGCAGTATCGGTGCCTTAAAGTCATCGTTGGGTCTGAATATTCAACCTCATTAGATCTTTGGTCCTTTGCTTGTATTTGCTTTGAGCTTGCGACTGGTGATGTGTTGTTCGATCCTCACAGTGGTGGCAACTTTGACAGAGATGAGGTATGATATTGTAAATGCAACTCCTCCACAGTTATATTATGTGTTTTTCCTTTTTATGCCTGTTTATATGTTTCAAAAGGACTATGTATTGTCCTGATACTTGGTCATTTTATGTTTAAATTACAGCAAGCACATTGATATGGAGTTAAATTGCATGGGAGGGCTGGAGCTCAATTTCGTTTAACCCTTTTTGAAGTTTCTTATGGAGAAAAAAACTTTTTTTGATAAGGAAGGATGTACTAGCAGTCTAGTCTAGAGATACTTGTTTGCATGTAGTTCATCTGATTATTTTAAAAGATATGGCAGATTAACTATCTTATGGCTAAAAATGGGTTAAAAGCTGTCCAGCTACTTTAGCTTACAGGCACTGCCCATACAGATTTGCTTAATCCTTGTGGAAGATAATTTGCTATGGACTTACATATTCACTTTTATGTGTCCTTTTGAGTTGGGTAAGGTATATAGCAGTTCTGTGAGCTTTACTGAGTTTCTCACTTATATTAATTTTTTCACGTGATTCTTTCACAAATGCAGCATAACTCAATATGATCTATGGCAGTTTGAGCTTTACGCATTTGACTAACATTGCATTAGGTGTTTGCACAAGCCAGTAATTATTTGTATGAACAAGGTGGTCTAATATGCACTTGATGCCTCATCTAGTTTTTGTTATGTTTGTGATGTCCTGTTGACTTTTGCTCTTCTATTACCAAACATATGATCACTTTTATGCATCTAGTCTGGTCAACTCAGCAGTTCAAGTAATAAAAGATGATTTGAAAAAATTAATATGCTTTAAGAAAATCTGATGGTGGTTCTATTATTATTGGAACAAGATAAATCTTTGTTCTGATAGCTGCATTTGTGGAGGTAAGGGTGAGGGAAGATATGTTGGGTTCAACAGTTAGCTTAGAGTCTTCTGTTTGTCTGTGCTTTATAATACTTCTTGGAGCCTTGTCAAAAGTGATTTAAATATCTAGAGTTCTAGCGATCATCTGGTGATCTTATTGCATCCCTTATCGTCTTTCTGGAATTCAGTATATAGAACAACCCGTTCCTTTTTCTCTTCACAAATCCACATCAAGCTCAAATTACTTAGACAATTTAATCTTTTGGATATTCAATTTTTGGGTAACAAATTGATAAAATAAGAGCAAAATATAGAGAAATTATGTCTTTGCTATTCGTTTGAATGATTACATATAATATCTCATTTACGTAAAGGTACGTACTATCATGAGCAATATGTCAAAGTTCTGCTTTTACTTTTTTCTGCACTGCTTTGAGTAGCTCTTCTCTTTTGACTTGTCTTATCTATTTTTATTTAAAATGTGGATAATCATCACTTTTGTTCCGTCTCTCTTTCATTGTCTTTAAGTGGATGTTTATTTGAAATGTAGCAAATGAATACAGAGAAGCTTGATAATATTGGATTCATATTTTTGTCAATGTTTAGAAAATTCAATATATATTGAGGGCTATAGGTGTCTTCTTCACTCATATGGGAAAAGGGATAGAAGAGAGAAGTTAAGTGCACGTGTTTTGTTTTTCATAATTGGTGATATTAAAAAATACTTAAAGTTGTCAAAGAGGAAACACGAGTTCAACAAATAGACTGTGTTATCTCTTAACTTGCTGCCTGAATTTATCATTTTAAAGGGGTAACCGTGTTATCTCTTAACTCGCTCAATAAATAGAGTATGTTATCTCCAAAAAAAAAAAAAAAAAAAGAAAAAAAAAGAAAAAAAAAAGAAAAAAAAAAAGAGCATGTTATCTCTTAATAGACTGTTTCTTCAAATTGCAATACTTGGGATCAGAACAAGAACTTGACCAGCTGCTGAGATGATCTTTATTTGGTCCAACTCATAACTTATTTCCTTTTTATGATGAATTTCTATTTTCTTAATCCTGGATATAAGCTCGCTATGGTTCTTTTCAGTTGCTGTCGTTTGCCAAGAATTGTTATTGTGGTTTACTACTTAAATTAACATATACTTACTGAAAACTTTCTTGGGTTGGCAGCATCACTTAGCACTAATGATGCAGCTTCTAGGGACAATGCCCCGGAAAGTACGAGGTAGTACCTTTAACCACTTCAAACTTCTTACACTTGTATGCATCAACCATCCAGTGATGCCATGCGATGCCTCACCAAATTAAAGCGCCTGGTAATTGTGGGCTGCCCAGAGTTAGAAAGTTGCAGCAATCGGAGTGGCCCAAACTCCCAGTGGTCCAACATTTCCCATATTCCAAAAATTGAAGTAGGTGGGAGGAGAATTCAGAACTTAGGTACTTAAGTCTCTGTTTCCCTTTCACTTTGTGAGTCTGATGTTGTAATCGTTATTTTCCACGGGTTACTCTTTTCCATTCTCCATCTCCGGTTTGTTGTTTTCTAAACTTTTCATTTCCCATACAAGTACATATTACTACTCCCTCCGGTCCAAAATAATTGAGGTTTTAGACTTGGTCACATGGATTAAGTAATTCACTTACTCCTAAAAAGTAAGAGATGTATTGACTAAAATACCCTTATTTAATTGTAGGAGCTTTGAAAATATAACAAGCACTGAATTTGCTCATTTAATTAAGAATTTGTCAAGGGTAAATTTGGAAGAAGAATAAAATACCTTCTTGATAGACTAAAACCTCAATTATTTTGGACCAACTTTTAGAGGCTAAATTCTCAATTATTTTGGACCGGAGGGAGTATAGTTTTAGGAGATCCAGAAAGGAGGCTTTATATTAATTTAATCCTTTTTCTTGCAAATATTTTGACATATGAAAATGCAAAATAGACTAAAACCTCAATTATTTTGGACCAACTTTTAGAGGCTAAATTCTCAATTATTTTGGACCGGAGGGAGTATAGTTTTAGGAGATCCAGAAAGGAGGCTTTATATTAATTTAATCCTTTTTCTTGCAAATATTTTGACATATGAAAATGCAAAATTATCAGTTAATTGCATCTGTGCTATGCTTTCAGCATTTTGCTTGTCCACTTGAAACGAATTGTTGTTTTCCTAATTCTTCATCAAATAAAAAATTTCTATATTCCTTGCAAGATATGGTTTAATCGTGAGATTTATGTCTTTTTCATGATAGAACATTGCTGTGGTATATCAAGTCAAAATCCACGGGCTGCACTTTAGGTAAATTTTCATTAAGACTTGGTAGAGTAATGCTATAACAAGTTTGTCAAGTTTTTTTGGCGCTCCTTTTTTCTCACGACACAATTTTACTGTTTAACAGGGTTGGTTGGTTATGTTCCACAGAAAGAACCACCACATTTGTTTTGTTGAAGAACAGACTCTTTCATGAGCATTTGGTAAAGACTACATAATCTCTCGACATTTTACTTTTCATAATGGTTGTATACCAACAAATAACTAAGTAATGATTATCGAGTATACAAAGTTGCTCATTTGCCCAAAGTGAAACTATTTTTCTATATTCTTTTCCGTTGTCTTTTTTGATAAAATATTAACTTTTTCCAGATTTAATGAAAATAAAAAACAATTAACTCATTTTAAGTATTTTTGCTGAATAATAAATGAGTAGTTCAACCAACAAGTACCATCTCCTTCTCTTATGATACTTCAACTGCTTGTTGCAAATTTATGTACTGTTCTAGAATTTCCTTTTGGATTTTTCACTTGAAACGTATTTTTCTTCTTGGTTTTCTTCCTTCCTTTTTGATCTCATTCTCTTCGACTGGTGACTACAATGACTTGAATGCATTGCTGAAGGTCGCTTTAAAGTTTGGGTACTGAACAACCTTTTGTTGAAACAAATAGCAAACTCTACATACAAGAAACATAAAAAAATAAAAGCATATAGGGTATTTAACTTATTTTAATGTTAAGATGATTCTAGACTGGTAGCACTGTATAAGTTATAATTGAGTTTCGGCGCTTGGACCAAAGAAATTATTTGTCTATTCAAGTTACCACGTGTGGGACTTCCTATAATATGATCATCCATGTTTTCTTAGAATGTTTGAGTTTCCCCTATTCTGCTCTTCTTATTACATCACTCAACTATTGCTGTTAAAATTTCAGTTTTGAAAGTAACCAGTTTAAATTAATTGCAAGGAGATTTAGAATGTGGTAAGCTGGTAGGAAGAGCCTTTGTCGGTTTCTGTTAGTTGTGCTTCACTCCATATAATTCCTTTTCTTTTCTCCAGAGCTTCAGTCCATATAATTTGCTGTTTTATCTTGATGACAGCAGTGTTTATTGCATCCTCAAGATTCTGTTTAAATTCCACCTAGTTTCCCCATTTCCTTTGTTGTATGGCATCTGACTCCTCCCCTCTCCCTACCTGTACAAAAGAAGAATAAACTCAGCATCTAAAATATCTGCTCAGGTACTTTGGTGAAGATAATAAAGGGTATCCACGGACGGTGCCATTGAATTTTGTTGATGAGCTATTCATGATATAAAGCTAGGAGTGCTGTGATTCAAAGAGAAAAAGTATGTCCACTACTAGTTTCACCTTGCTTTCATGCCAGCCAATACTTAAATTTGTGCGGAAGTATGTGGTATGCCCAAGAACAATTTCGTCAGTTTTACTTTTCAGCTCCTTTTTCTTAGGAGAATGCTGTACTGTTTAACAGGGAGGCGTCTCTGGCAGTCTTCCTTGGGATAGGAATGTGAAGTATTTGATTGGCATGACATTGGCTGGTCGTGATTGGAAAAATGTAGAGAGGGGAAAACTGACCCTTTGGCATGTGAATGGAACATTTCTGTGGTGCAAAGGTGCCTATATTTGACAGCAGAGGCCTTTCTTAAAGAAGCTATCAACTGTGCAATGATTCAACTGATAAGTGTGAGTTTAAAATGTTTGCTGGAGACAAACTCTAGTTATAAACAAAATGTAATCAAGCCTTCCATTTGCATTATTTAAGTCCACTGGATGGGTGTAGCCCGTGCAAGCACGGGCCCAACACATAAATGAACTTTTTTCTTCTAAAATAGCAGTGCAAAAGTCAAGCGAAATGAAAGGATCTTCTTGTTAAGTATGTGAACATCTATAAGATGTTCTCTAATGAAAGCTGAGGCAAGAACGAAAGAGATTTCTACTGTGATGCAGCCATGTCAACATGCTCATTGTTGATCAGGTAATCCACTAATATAGTATACCGATAGCTACCTACTGCTTCATCTTTACAAGATGATAGAAGAGGAGAAAGGCTTGCTTGGACTTCATAACTCGTGTCCAGCAAAACCAAAATAACAATGTAGTACAGTAAACAAAAGGATTTGTATACATGATGACATAATTTAATTACTATATTATAGAAAAGCTTTAAGGAAATGCAGTTTCGACATACGTGCTTCCCTGTTAATAAATTATATCTATGGGCATAATGGACTTTTCGAGTTTTCTTAGACGTGTCTTCCAATTCTTTACCCATACCATTACGTGTAAATTGGATATCACACTTTCCCCTTCTCTCTTTTGTTCTTTCAAAGAATGTTTCTTGGATTTTTACAGGCTCTCTGTCTCTCTTTATGAGCTTGTTCTCAAATGTGTTTATGTTCTTGCTGCAGGTGCAGGTACTTTCCTCTTTCAGTTCATTTTGCCCATATATTTTCTCTTTTTGTCTCATCTTTTTCCCTTTCTGGGCTTCTTTTGGGTTTTCTTTACGTACAGAATTTTGCAATTTAATTGCTGTTAAGCAGATAGTAGCAAAGAAACAGATGATGTAATTTCATTTTCTTTAGACATCTTTTTGGAGAGTATTTTCTTCAAATCAGGTCAGATTGGAGTTGTTCGCTTTGTCTTCGTCAGTTCTCTTCCCTGCGCCTTTTCTGATTTTCCCAAGATTTTCTCTTCAGTTTTTCCTATTCGTGTTCTTTTGGGTTCTGTTCCTACTTTCTTTCTACGTCCCTTTTTTCTTTCAGGGTTTTCTTCATGTAATGGAGAAACTTTGTAAAATTAGAACAAACAGGTGTTAAAACTCGCAATAAATCGAGCAACACTGTAACTTGCGTAAGCATAGCTGCATTCTTGAAGCAAATGGACTTTGGTGTTCCAATAAAGTCAAAACATTTCAGATTAGCGGCATCAATTGTAGTAATTTTGTAATTCATCTCGCTGTTGGTGCTAAATCGGAGGGTCTGACTCATTCCCAGCGTAGCTTCGTCATTTTCCCTATGTTTGAGCAATTTTTTATTAATCTCTATCCTTTAGAGTAGGCGTAGAAACTTCATAAATCGTAAATTCCAATTCTGAACATATTAATGTTGGCCGCAGTTTTAATGATCTGCCAAGGATCTTCATTGGCTCCATCGTTTTTCCGGCAAGCACCGGCAAAGTCGAGTTGGCAGGACGCTCTCCATCCCTCTTGCATAAAAGTATACTCGGTAAAAGTATAGTGAATTCATAAGTTGCTCTTCTGGTAAAAGTATAGCGAATTCATATGTTGCTCTTCCGGTAAAAGTATAGCGAATTCATATGTTGCTATTTGGTTGGTTAGTCCTTTGGTGAAAGAGAACTCTTAAAAAGAAGAAGAAAATAAAAGACAAGTAGCACCTGGAAGGGAAAAAAAAAGGGTAAAAACTGATACTGTAGACTCCTATTTTGTAGTATATTACTGATAGTTTCCATTAATTTTTTGCTAACGGGTTGTGGTGCTTAAATTTATTTGCTTAAGAGGAGAAAAAAAGGGAAGTTAATTGTTTGGTACACTGAAGTGTGAGAACTAGAGACTATAACTATAACTATTCCCTGAGATGTTCAATAACTCTAATTCTAAAGTGACACAGCTAGTAAAATCTTAAGAATTCAATACCAAAGAGTAAATGACCTGGAAAGGCTCCTCTTCATGTGGAAAGCTGGTATGTCCAAAGAGTTTTGTTCTCTAATATTGAATCAAAGGCGGTCAATGCAATTTTTAAGGCTCGAAGGTCAGTCATTTTCTTGAGACCTTGGGGGGGATAGTGTGATACTTAAATCTGTATTCATATTAAAGTGCACTGTTAGAAATGGAAGTAAAATATGATTTTGCGTGAGTGTATGGTGCAATGTTAGTAGTTAATACTATGAAGGATGATTTCCCTTGCTTTTTCTCATTATCTAATGGCAAGATTAGAATTTCTCATTTTTCTTTGGTATTTTGGCATTGACTATAATCGCAGGAGGCATGATGTATACAATTACAATAACTCAAAAGTGCCTCGAATTTAAGAAGTGAAGTTATTATCTTCTCTTTTAACCAATTGCTTGTGGCATCTCTACCGTAACGACTGATGTCGAAATTGTATCTTTGTAATTTTTTTGCTATAACGTTCTTTGGTTTTAAAGAACCACTCAGTTGTTAACTTAGTTTAACACGGGCTTTTTATCACTTGGTTCTTTCCTTTACTGTTACATGGCATTCTAACAATCATTGATGAAGCAGTTGCAAATTTTCATTACAGGATTTGTTGGTATGTTGGTCAACTTGATTGAAAATGCAGTACTGATAAATGATAACCACCCAACCCTCCGTTGTTATTATAACAGTTATTTTGCTAGATGCCTCTGGATTTTACCTAATATGGCAACCAATATGAGGTAAGCTTCTGCTATACCGCCTACTGTACCTTTTATAAAGTGTTCAAGTTCTCTTGTTTGTGTAGCAGCGAGACCATTCACTTTGGAAAGTTTTCAGTCCGACCATGTCATGTGATCACATTTTATTTTTACAACTTCTGTGTAGGAAAGACGAGGCAATTTCTTGCCAACCTCTTTGGCAAGTGAAACGAATCTGAAATATTCCTGTCAATCTAAACATTTTGGTGCTCTTGCGGTTTATAGCATCACTGCATAATCGAGGTGCCCAATATCTCTGTTTCACTATATCATAGTTGCCTCATGTTGGTGGAGTACTCTTTATTGACCTTCTGAAAGCTCAATTTACTCCTAAATTACTTTCTTACACTTGCTTCTTCTAACTGCATCCTGGAAATTGACATGCCTGTGTCACAGTACTTAAGTGCGTGTCTTTCATCCTGCACTTGAAACGCCACATAGTCCACCACTTTGCTATTTTTCTTTTCGTCCAACTTTTTCTAGCAGGATTTTGTTTCTCTCTCTCTCTCTCTCTCCTTTTAGATCTAATATTTTGACATCGTGCTCAATTTCTTGGATTTTCCGCAACTTTTACAAGGTAATTGTTTTCGTTCCTTTTTTTTTTTCCCCTCCTATTTATCAGTTTACCGGTTTCGCTATTCTGATTCTTTTATAGATATGGCTTGCTACCTTCAGTTTATTTATAGTTTTTCTATATGGTATGCATTGTGCCTTGTCCTTCGATTTTTTTATGATTTTGTGGTAGTTACATTATTATTCCTTTTTTTTTTTTTTAAGACTGATTTGTCATGCTTTATTTAGTATTTTGCCGTGGCTTCTTTATTTCTTTTCCTGGACTGCTTTGGTTTGCTTTCTTTCAGCTGAGGGCATACTGGAAAGTCTCTCTACCTCCCATGGCAGCGGTAAGGTCTGCGTACACTCTACCCTTCCATACCGGAAAGTCTCTCTACCTCACATGGCAGCGGTAAGGTCTGCGTACACTCTACCCTCCCTAGAACCCACTTTGTGGGATTACACTTTGGTATGTTGGTGTAGTTTTCGTATTCCCTCCATAGCTCATAATGTCAGGAGAAGGAAAATTAATTCTTATCCTGCATTTAGTTTGATTTGCATAAAGCAAATTTCATGACATTCAAAAATTAGATCTTAAAGTTTTCTACTGAAGCACCACAAAATACAAAATGATGGTGAAGATGTCTGCATCTCAGTCACATCTTATATTTCGTGGATTTTTGGTGGTTTCTTGGGGGGTAAAGTCCAAGTATACAAATTATTGCAAAAAGAATTCACAAGTCTAAGATGAGTCATGATTTCTGCCTGAAGAAAAAGAAACGGGAAAATCTAGCAACTATAATGAAATTGTGCAATTTATTTCATCCTGATAAAAAGCTTTCCAGTTTACGGTTCAAAGAACATTCTTCATGTGGAGAACAAAAGGTATTCTGTGAGGGTTCAATCCGTTTACGAGGTTTGCCTGTTGTAGCTTGCTAGGTGCCAATCTCCACTAGATATCGTTCTTTCCTCAGCGCTCCCATTTTAAGCTGATCTGAATAGCTTCCGCCATCGCTATCTTAGGGTCTGAATGATCCTCTCACATTAATTGAGCATTTGTGATTGAACAGACTTTGAGTTCTTAGTGCGGGCTGTGGAACAATTGATTAAAGATACACCATTGGGCAAGATGACTGATGTAATCATGCTGACAACCACTGGAGTGAAGTTTGTCTCAGCAATAACAATTGCTCGCTGCTTCACAGCCGTGCAGTTACTTTTTGCCAAATGCTGCTAAGAAGGCTACAAAGAAGGCAAACTGCGGGACAAAAAATGCACCACCATTTCAATCAAATATGCAAATAGTATCAACAACAACATAGTCTGTAAATAGTTTTCTCATATGTGATGTAAATAATGCAGCTATGGATGTAATACAATTTAACATTTGCCAACCATACAATATCCAAGAATGGTACTTTTTATCCCAGATGTGTGTAAATAGTATATCTACCAATAAGGTAACAAATATGCCCCCACGGGCCAACCTTGCCTAGTATTATGAACAAAGAGAACCAAAAGTGATTTGTGTACATGAAAACTAAACTAATTCTTTGTGAATCAAATGGTGATAGGTTACAATTTGTACAAAATTATGCCTTCTCAAGAAACACAGTCCAAATGAAGTGCTTGCATTACTGGGTAGATGTTTAATATTCCAACAACTTATACTCGTCGTTCTATTACCTGTGTAAATTAGCGAGAAGAACCTTTTTGTGTCGATGTTAGATTCTGAATTATGTTTGTCAACTGCACCCAACATTGAACCTAACGTGAAAACGATTGCAATTAGCATACAAAACTTTTCATGTAACTCTAAAGTTTTGCATACATGTGAGAGAGGTCAATTATCTTTACAGTGAGTCCTGATGTAGAGATGGTTAATTACTAGAGTAGAATAATTATTTTCCGAAATATGAAATATCAACAATATATACATGTGACTTAGCTACTTCAAAAATAGGAATCAGTGTGTGTTTGACATTAATACCATAAGTATGTTCAATCACAAACAAAATATTTTGCAGTCATGTATAGTATGTACCTGACCCGTGTAGTACCGGTTAGATTAGAAGAAACAAAGATGTTAGAAGGCAAAAATAAATCTCAATATAAAACTTTTAGGTAATTAGCGACCTAATAGCATCAGTTACATTGGATGCTGCAACTCAATCCCCTCCGTCGAATTTGAGCTCCAACATTCTAATCAATATTGACTATTTTCAAGAACATTTGGGTAAGATAGGAAAGATTTAATTAATTTATTTTGATTTTGTAAATGAACAAGTAAGTTGGGACATATGTTTTTAATAATGTGATCAAATAATATGGGACGGAGAGAGTAATCATTAGAATCATCAGCCGGAACACACAAAAAATGAGCAGCTAAGAAGACGATCCAAACCTTAAAAAGAAAAAGAAAAAAAAAAGAGATAATGAACCACAAACATGGAGGCTCACTGCTGCTTTCTTCCTTAGGTGATATCATTCTTTTTTCTTTCTGCATTAAATCTCCATACCCATGAACACCATTAGCAGCCACCAAAAAACACCATTTTTGCAACCTATTCTCACCCTATCACCAATCATAAAGGTCTTGCGATTGAGGTTCTGTTCGAGGTCGTTATTCGAAAATCGGTCGTTGGTGGTCAATGTCAAGGCTTGTAGAGGAATTTTGAAGTCTTTGTTCTCATTGTACACGGCAGGGTTTTATAATCTCATCAAAATCAGTATGTAACGTTTTCATCTTCATGCTTCGTACTATGGAGAAACCTTCTAGGACCGCAACAAATTAAAAAGTTAACCACCAATTGACATCTGATTAACGAAGAAAAGTTGTTACAACAAATTATTTGGCAGAGAAAGTTCTCAATATACCATACCCAAAAAAAGAAGGGGAAAAATGGGAACCGATTCTATAACAAAAAGGTACTAAACTTCATACAACAAAATATCAAGGTAACAGAGAAACTATGATCGATGGTATATTGTGAACAAAATATCTGCACAGAGTTTCGTTTTAATAATCTATACTTTTCGTCAAGCGAAATTTAGGATTAAATCTTTAGTTGATTACTTGGTTATGAACAGACACCAGAGAAGAGCTTCATACCTAACACAACAAACAACTGAAAGGAGGAGAAACCCTCAGCTAAAGTACTAATATTGAGAGAAATCACCAGAATATTAATATTCAACAAATATACAGAATTTACACTGCGATTCTCCAATTTAACCCTACTCCTAGAAATTTGGGCACAGTCAAGAGATTTATTAGTTGAAAGTTCTGATCAACCGTAAATCTATTTCTACGAGAAATCTCTTCTAAATATGATTAATCACTTTGCTCTTTGCTTATTAAAAGATTTATAGAGTATTCAAAGAAATTTCAGTACCATACCGTATATCTCTGCAAGATGTTCCTATGGGTTTTTTCACTTTTAAATTAATGGAGTTTAAGTTTAATTTCTATTATATTTTCTTCCTTTTCTGATTAGTGGATGAATCATCGTCATTGTTTGTAACTTTCTGCACACGTGACTTTTCTCTATGGAAAGGAGTAATACTATTCGAGCTTTCAAATCCAAAAAAGAAAATGTTTGAATTATTGTCTTTATTCTTTTACTGTTTGAATGATTGGCTTTTCTTTCGGTGGTCCGCAAACAACTATTACCGTTAAACGTATTTTAATCATTTAACAAAATATTACTCTTTCCGTTTCAATTTATATCAATTCATTTCATTAGACACGATATTTAAAAAAGAGGGAATTTTTTTTAAACTTGTGATTCAAAATAAGCTTTAAAAATTTATGTGAGTATAAATCATTCATAAAGTGAATTTGTTTCCAAATTAGAAAAAAAATCATTTATTTTGACAAGAACTATAAAAAAATAAGTTTAAATAAATTAAAACAGAGTAGGTTATTATCACTTTTTTACAGTCAATTGCGTATTATCATTTCAGCACTTTGTCCACACATGCTGCTATTTATCTATAAAAATCAATTTTAACACTTAATTTTTTTTTCAATACTTAAAACTTATCAATTATTGACAATCAACTAAACCAAAGGTACTCTTAGTTTGAAAGAAAGTTCTATAAATTTATTTGGTAAAAGAAAAAGTTACAACATTGTTTCTTAGAAAACTTAAAGAAACAATATTTTCTAGGAATACCAAACAAAAATAAGAAGTGTTGACTCCATTGTTACGGAGTAAATTGTATCAGAGGTATTTGTTTCTTTGGAGTCATGACGACCATTCATTTTCCGTTTATTGTTTGAATTATTGTCTTCCTTTTATTGGTCTACAAACAACTAGCACAGCAAGAATACTTCTGCAAAAACTTTGAGAAAACTTTAGTGTAGAGGAAGAAAATTGTGTGAAGGAAAGCAAACTGCAACAATGGCCGACCCTGTAATTGGTGCTACTGTTCAAGTTTTCCTTGAGAAGCTGCTTTCTCTCACTATCAAGGAATTCAGTAGCTCAAGGGACTTCAACAAAGATCTGGAAATGCTTACACAAAATGTATCCATGATCCAAGATTTCATTCATGATGTTGAAAGACCAGAAATTCAGAAACAGGCTGTGGAAAAATGGCTTAAGAGGCTTGAGAGAGTTGCTGAAGATGCTGAAAATGTGTTTGATGAAATCAGATATGAATCTCTCAAAGCACAAGTGAAGCGAAACAAACCGATGAAAAAGGTCCGTAACTTCTTTCCTGATACGGCTTTTAAGTGCAAAATGTCTCGAAAAATCAACAAAATCACTGAAGAGTTGAGGGCTATCAATCAGTTGGCCAAAGGCCTCGGTCTCCAATCACTGATAGTTCCTTCTCGACAAATACTACCATTTCGAGAAACAGATTCCATGGTAGTTGCTTCGGATGTTGTTGGTAGAGACAACGATGTTACTGAAATAAAGAGGAAGATGTTGAACATCAGAGAGGAAGATGTTTTCCGCACCATTCCCATAGTGGGTATGGGGGGTTCAGGGAAAACAACTGTGGCTAAGATAATTTTCAATGATGAGGAGATCGGGAAACATTTTGATAAGAGAGTTTGGTTGTGTCTACCTGAAATGTCAGAAACAACGAAGAGCTTTCTAGAACAGATCCTTATATCATTGACAGAGAAGAAACTTGAGGTCCAGAACAAGAATATAATAGTCAAGAAGCTCCGAGAAGAACTCGGAGGGAGCAAGTATTTGCTTGTCCTGGATGATTTGTGGCGGGTTGACTCGACACTGTGGCATGAATTTGTGGACACCTTGAGAGGAATAAATGCCTCCAGAGGAAACTGCATTCTCGTGACGACTCGTAGGAAGCTGGTGGCATCCACAGTAGCAGTACCAGTAGATCTTCATATGTTGGAAAACTTAGCAGCAGATCATTGTTGGTCCATTTTCAAACAAAGAACATTTCCCGATGGGAAGGTTCCAGAAGAAATGGTGAGCATCGAAAAAAGGATTGTTAAGATGTGTCAAGGTCTACCGCTGGCTGCAAGTGTGTTGGGAGGCCTCTTACGCAGTAAGGATAAACATGAATGGCAGGCAATTCTTGATGGCAACCACCTTGTTGCAGGTGAAGATGATAATAGGGAAAATAGCATAGAGAAAATCCTAAAACTCAGCTATGATTATCTGCCATCTCCACATCTGAAAAAGTGTTTTGCTTACTTTGCAATGTTTCCAAAAGATTTCAAGTTTGAAAAGGACCAACTAATCCAGCTCTGGATGGCACAAGGCTTTCTCCATCCATGTCAAGAGACCACTGCGATGGAAGACGTCGGGAACAAGTTTTTTCAACTGTTGTTGCAAAACTCCTTGTTGCAAGATGTTGAGCTAGATGAGCACAACAACATGACACAATGTAAGATGCATGATCTTGTGCATGATTTGGCTGGAGATATCTTAAAATTTAAACTATTTGATCCGAAGAGCGTCGGAGGAGAAAATCTTTCTCAAGTTCGATATTTTGGATGGGACTCACCAAGTGATCAAATAGATAAGGTAAAGGAGCCAAGGCATTTGTGCACATTGTTCTGGAGAAGAGATATATCTAAAGATATGCTATTGAGCTTTAAGTTCTTGAGAGTTTTAAATTTGTCCAAGTCCGGCATCGAGGAGTTGTCCGCCGCAGTCGGCAAGCTAATATACTTGAGATATATCGATCTCTCCAACACTACGATCAAAACCTTGCCCAACTCCATTTGCAAGCTCTACAATTTGCAAACGTTTAGAGTGAGTAACTGCTTTTCACTCGAGGAGCTTCCAGAAGAGATGGCAAATATGATAAGTTTGAGACACCTATATTACAACTCTACGTATTGTCCGAGTTGGGGAAAATGGTTTATTAGTAATGAGCACTTTCAGATGCCACTTAAGATGGGACAATTGACTTGTCTTCAAACCCTACAATTTTTCAAGGCCGGTTTGGAGGAAGGTCGTCAAATAAAAGAATTAGGTCCTTTGATGAACCTTAGAGGTGAATTAACGATCAATAGTCTGCAATTGGTCCATAGTAGAGAAGAAGCTGTAAGAGCATGTCTACAGGATAAACCAAATATCTTCAAGCTGGCGTACTTATGGTCCCGTGATGAATCAGAAGACTGTGAGATCAATGATGAGTATGTTTTGGATGGTCTTCAACCGCATCCTAACTTGAAAACCTTAGCGGTGAAGGACTATTTGGGAACTAGATTTCCTTCATGGTTCAGTCAAGAAATGCCAGCAAAGTTGGTCAAATTAAGATTAAGTGGTTGCAATAAGTGCAAGGAAATTCCTTCACTTGGTCAACTGAAATTGCTACAGCATCTTGAGCTGATAGGATTCCATGAGCTGGAATGTGTTGGACCTAAATTTTATGGTGTTGAGGTTAACAATAATGGATCCGGCAGCAATAACGCCGACGTCCAAGTTTTCCCGTTACTCAAAGAACTAGTATTGAAGGATATGCCTAGTCTCACTGAGTGGAAGGGAGTGGAATTGTTACCAACAAGAACTGGTGGTAGAGACGGACTTGGAGTGAGAATGTTTCCTGTGCTTGAGAAGTTGGGCATTAGTCGCTGTCCACTGTTAAAAAGTACTCCGAATCAATTTGAAGTCCTACGTGAATTAAGCATTAATGCAGTTGACAGTGAAATTCCATTGTTGAACTTGTGCAGCAACTTGACATCTCTCGTAAAGCTTATTGTCGAGGATGTGAAAGAGCTCACTTGTATTCCAGACGAGATGCTACGCAACAACTTTTCTCTCGAACATCTTTCGTTCTCAGATTGCGGAGACTTTCGTGAATTGCCACAAAGCTTGTACAATCTCCGTTCTCTTAAGAGATTAAAGATTGACAGCTGCACCAATTTCAGTTGCATTCCTGTTCCCAGTGGAGAGAATCATTTGACTTCCCTTCAAAGTTTTGTGTTGTCCAATTGTGATGGATTGACCAGTTTACCAAGTGGAATACTAGAGCATTGTCGGTCTCTTGAATCTTTGGGTGTCTACAGCTGTAACAACTTAGTTTCCTTCCCTTTACATTTTGGGGAAATGCCTTCACTTTCATATATGAATATATCAGAATGCCCCAAACTGAATAGTGTACCAACAGGGGGCTTTCACCGTCTCACTGGGTTACACGTATTGTGTATTGGTCCTTTCTCAGAGATGGTGCATTTTGAGGCATTCCAATTGATATTTAATGGCATTCAGCAGCTATCGTTCCTTCGTACATTGTGGGTGTTCGGACGTGTGAACTTGGATTTTTCTCTGCCCCATCAGCTTATGCAACTCTCTTCCCTAAAAGATATTAGAATATATGATTTCGGAATCGAGGCTCTTCCTCATGGTCTTGGCAATCTTACTTCTCTTGAATATTTAGGGCTATGGAGTTGCAAACGGCTACAACATGTGGACTTCATAGATGCTATGCCCAAATTACGGTATCTCCGGATCATTGATTGTCCGTTGTTAGAAGCTCTGTCGGATGGGCTCGGCAACCTTGTTTCTTTGGAAGAATTAAACTTATGGCACTGCCGAAGACTACAGCATCTGCCATCCAGAGATGCCATGCGACGCCTCACCAAATTACGGGAGCTGAATATTAGATCCTGCCCAGAGTTAGAAGAAAGTTGCAGCAATCGGAGTGGCCCAAACTCCCAGTGGTCAAAGATTTCCCATATTCCATATATTGACGTCGGTGGGAGGAGAATTCAGAACTTAAGTAAGGCTCTGTTTCTCTTTCAATTTTTGAGCCTATTTTTTAATTATATGATTTTTCACGAGTTTCAAAAGAAGTTTTATATTAATTTAATCCTTTTTCATGCGATTATTTTGACATAAAAATGCAAAATTATCAGTGAATTGCATCTATGCTTTCAGCATTTTGCTGTCCCACTTGAAACGATTTGTTATTCTTCTAATTCTTCATCAAGCAAGTGATATCTATATTCCTTTTAAGATTGGTTTAACCACGAGATTTATGGTTTTTTTTGGGTGAATTGATTAAATGATCCCTTGCAAAATATAACAGATCACCTATATATTATTTCAGAAATGCCCATGTATATGAGAGAATTGGGTATTTGACACTTTACAAACTTTTTTTTAGTTTTATGATTTTTTTGCAAGAAGTTTTCATTTTTTATACATAAGAGATTTGAAAAAAAATACATAAGTGATCTGAAAAAGACATTTTATTCTATTCAAATTGTAAGAGGCCAAAAAATCTTATTTTCTCCATTGATATAGAGGGTCATATGCTCTTTTTGTAATGACCCTTTTTAACTAATTTCCTCATTTTTTTTTCTCATGGGTTACTAGATCGAAGGCCACGCTAGAACGTTGCTGCGGTATATCAAGTCAAAATCTGTTGGCGGCAATTACGTCAGGTAACTTTTCATTTAGACTTGTTAGAGGAATGCTATAAAAAGTTTGTAAGTTCTTTTTTAGGGAGAAATGGTTTTTTAGCCCATTTTAATTTTTTTTTAAATTTTATGACCTTTTTACGAGAGGTCTTCTTTTTTACACATAAGAGGTCTGGAAAAAACACATAAGAGAATCTAAAAATGTCATTTTCTTCTATTCAAATTGTTTGCAGGCAAGATATCTCATTTCCTCTTTTTTGCACCCTTTTTCTCATGACACAATTTTACTCTTTGACAGGATTGGTTGTGCTCCACAGAGAACCACCACGTTTATTTTGTTGAAGAGTAGACTCTTTCATGAGAATTTGGTAAAGACTACATAATCTCTCAACATTTTACTCTTCATGACGCGGATACCAACAACTATTAAGTAATAACAATTACTGAGTACACAAAGTTGCTCATCTGCCCAAGTGAAACTATTTTTCTATATTCTTTTATGTGGTTTCTTTTGATAAAATATACCTTTTTCTACAATTTAATGTAAACAAAAATCAATTGACTCATTTTAAAGTATTTTTGTTAAATAATGAATGTGTAATTCAACCAACATGTACCTTGTCCTTATGATACTTCAACTGCATATGTAAATTTATGTAGTCTGCTAGACTTTTCATTTGGATATTTCACTTGAAACCTATTTTTTCTTCTTGGTTTTCTTCTTTCCTTTTGAGTAACTTATTTGATAGTCCTTTTAATGGGAAATAGCTATGTTTGTAAAACCATTTTATGCACAAGCTGTGACCATATAGGAACTAAGTAATTGGACACCTAAGATCTATGAGAATTGATTTGTTAGGTCCCATTCTCTTCAACTAGTGCACTACAATGACTTGAATGCATTGCTCTAAAGTTTCGCATTTTCTTTTGCAGGTCAAGTTTTACTGGAACTGCAAAATAATAATAATAATAATAATAATAATAATAATAATAATAATAATAATAATAATAATAATAATAATAATTATTATTATTATTATTATTATTATTATTATTATTATCTTCCATTGGGTACTGAACAATCTTTCGTTGAACACAATAGCAAAGTCTGCATACAAGAAACATCAAAATACTCAAAAGTATATAACTTATAATTGAGTTTCGGCATATGGACATAAGGATTGTTTTGTTTTTTCAAGTTATCATGTCAGTGATTTCCTATAATATGATCATCCCTGTCTTAAGGATCTTATGGTTTCCCTTATTCGGATCTTCTTATTACATCACTCAACTATTGTGCTGTTGAAATTTCAGTTTTGAGAGGGAACCAGTTTAATTAATTGCAAGGTGATTTAGATTGTAAGCTGTTAGGAAGAGCCTACATTAGTTTCTGACATGCACTTTTTTTTTTCTTTTTTTTTTTTTTACTTTTGCCAGAGCATCACTCCATATAATTCACTGTTTAACATTGATGATACGAGTGTTTGCTGCAGTCTCACTATTACATTTAAACTCCACCTCCTTTCCCCATTTCTTTTGTTGTATTAATGTCTGAGACCTCCCGAGGTAGATTCAAGATTTAGATTTGATGAGTTTAACTTTTATCTATTCAGGTACTTTGGTGAAGATACTCAAGGATATGCATGTGCTGTGCCGTTGAATTATGTTCATGGGATGAAGCTCAGATATTCTCAATGATGGTGGTAAACTAAAATTGAGATGCAGCTATGTGGTAACTGTGGCACAAAGACAACATGTATGTGCAGTATCAGCTGCAGCTTGCTATCTTTCCAGCTTAGTCTTAAACTCGCGTGGAAGTATGCCTAAAAACAATTTCGTCGATTTAAACTTTTCAGCTCCTTTAACAGGAAAGCTATTTAGCAGTCTCCCTTGGGGAAGACCTGGGACTTGAATGGAATTGTTGACCAGTTTGAGGGGGCACTCATCCATTTGGTTGAAGGATTTTCTATTCTGCTAATTGGACCAGGATTTCCGTGTAAGCTTCTTCCACATTGTTAGTATCCTAAATCCCATGGTTTGCTTTGTTTTTATTGCTTACATTACCTCTGCTAAGTTAGTCCCTAAACGACCCAATGACTCAAAACTTTTGTTGCTGTGACATATCAAGTCAAAGCATATGGGCAGTAATCACCTTGGGAAAATTTTCATTTATACTTGGTAGAGGACTGCTACAACAAGACTCCTTTTCTCATGGCACTATTTCACTGTTTAGCAGGGTTGGTTATGTTCCGTGGAGGAACCGCCATGTTTGTTTAATATACAAGCATTACTTTGGCAGTCTCTCCTGAGAAAACTTGGAATCTTTGGCAGGTTGACTAATTTGAAGTGCACTGTGCTCTGAATTTTGTTGAAGGACAAAATCTTCGGCTATACACTCATTACTGGACTCTTTCATGATTATTTGGTAAAGACTACAAAATCTCCCAAGATTTTGCTCGCTTGCCCAAGTGAAACTATTTTTCTATATACACTCTTTTGATAAAATATATGATTTAATGAAAATAGAAAAACAACTACGTCATATTTAAGTATTTTTTCTAAATAAATAATGAATCATGAATAGCTCAACGAACAAGTGCCATGTCCTTCTCTTATGATACTTCAACTGCTTGTTGCAAATTTATGTAGTGTTCTAGACTTTCTATTTGGATTTTCCACTTGAAACCTATTTCTTCTTCTTGCTTTTCTTCTTTCCGTTTAGGTAACTTAGTTTGCATTGTCCTCTTAATTGGAAATAGCTTGTCCTTAAAGCTATTTCATGCACAATCTGTGACCATATAGGAACTAAGATCTATGAGAATTGATTTGTTCAAAGTCAGCTCTAAGGTCTCCCCTCTCTTCAAGTGGCTCACCACAATGACTTGAATGCATTGTCAAAGGTTGCTCTAAAGTTTGGCTTTTTCTATTGCAGATCAAATTTTACTGGAACTGCAAAAAATAACTATCCGCATTCAAGCCTCGGCCATTGGGTACTGAACAAACTTTCTTGGAAACAATAGCAAGTTCTACATACAAGAAACATCAAAATACTAAAAGCATATAGGGTATTTTACTTATTTTAATGCTCAGATAAACTTTAGTTGCATTTTAAAAGTTATAATTGAGTTTCGGCATTTGAACCTGAGAAACTATTTGTTTTTTTAAGTTTATCATGGTAGTGATTTCTTATGATATGGTCATCCCTGTTTCCTATGAGTTTTCTAGGTTCCCCTATTCTGATCCTCTTATTATGTCACTCAACTATTGTTGTTAAAATTTCAGTTTTGAAAGGTAACCAGTTTAATTAATTGCAAGGAGATTTAGAATGTACGCTGTTAGCAAGATCGGTTCCTGTCATTTGTGCTTCACTCCATATAAATTCTTTGTTTTCTCCAGAGCTGCAGTCCATATAATTTACTGTTTTACATTGATGATAGGAGTTTTATTGCATTCTCATGATTCCATTTAAGCTCCACCTAGTTTACCCATTTCTTTGGTTTTATTAACATCTGGCGCCTCCTCTCTCCTGGCCTGTACAAAAGAAGAATAAACTCAGAATATATCATATCTACTCAGGTACTCTGGTGAAGATAATAAAGGGTATCCACGGACGGTGCCATTGAATTCTGTTCGTGAGCTAGAGCCTGTTTGGATGGCTTATGCCTATAAGCTGCAAACAGCTTATAAGCTAAAAAAAATAAGTTGGGGTAGTCTAACTTTTTTTTTTTGGCTTATAAGCTGTTTTCAGCTTATAAGCTGCTTTAAATAAGCTAAGTCAAATGGGCCCAATTATTTTTTTGAGCTTATTTTAAGCACAAAATGACTTTAAGCTGGCCAGCCAAACACTCAAAAAAGCTGAAAACAGCTTATAAGCAACTAATAAGCCAATCCAAACAGGCTCCTATTCATGAGATAAAGCTAGGAGGTTGTTGTGATACAAAGACAAATGTTGTCCACTGCTACCTTCATCTTGCTTTCATGCCAGCCAATACTTAAAATTGTGTGGAAGTATGTAGTATGCTAAGAACAATTTCGTTGATTTTACTTTTCGAAGGTGGAAGATATATTGTACAGAGCAAATTTGGGTTGGGGTCATTTTTCAACTGTTTGGCTTGCTTGGGATACTTTCATGTCCATATGTTATTTCCCACACCTTTTTTTTTTCCATATATGTGTTATTGCTTTATTATGAGCTACGAGTTTATCGAAAATAGCCTCTCTACCTGGTAAGGTCTGTTACCCTCCCCAGACTCCACCTGATGGAATTATACTGAGTATGTTGTTGTTGTTTAGGTACTGCTGAAATGTTAGAATTTTTGGTTTACGGGTTTTGGATATATTATTTCTACGAATTAAATGATTTTTTTTAATGTAAATATAGGGTTTAAGATAAAATTACTGGGTTTTCTCGAACCTGTAACTACCATCGTGGTTTCGTCTTTTAGGGTTTGTGGGTTTGTGGGTGATCAATGATATGAAGGCTCAATTGGGATTTTAAGTCAGTGAGTGTGGAGTATCACTACATCCATGTGGGCATAGTATAAATGAGAATTTTGATTATATTTTTTGCTACATTTTTGGAACCGAGGCATAGTAGCAGTAGTAGTTGATATACATAGTTTAGATGGAAGATTCTGATTCCTTTTCTGGAGGATTGTGAGATTTAGTGTTAGTGTGTACGAGATGAATAAATCCGTGAATCTTTGATTACTTTTGATTTCCTAGTGGGTATTAATTTCAATTGAGCTTCTACTTCTAGCTCTTCAATCTATTACTCCCTGGGCACGGAGTTTAAGAAAATAAAGAAATATTTTTTAATCTTGTGGTCTTAAACTAAAGATAGGTATAATGTACCAAAATGTCCTTTAATCTTGTGGCCTTGAACATACCATGTGGAATATTGAAATAAAAGAGTCGTTGAATTAGGTAAGAGACATTCTTTTTGAAAAAGACTAAAAAGGAATTTAAGACTAAAAAGTTGTTACATCCTATATTTTCATACATTGGGACGTTTTAAACTAAAAGTGACAA
Organism: Lycium barbarum; assembly: GCF_019175385.1. NCBI lineage: Eukaryota > Viridiplantae > Streptophyta > Magnoliopsida > Solanales > Solanaceae > Lycium > Lycium barbarum. The sequence goes on along the minus strand of NC_083344.1, from coordinate 119,734,563 downwards.
GTTAAAGACAAGACTATCTTAAGATACGAAGTAGAAATTTTAACTTCCGGTTTCGTTTCGAATCACAATTTGTCTACAATTTTCGTTTGGCATGGAAGTGTTAATGGAAAATTGGGATTAAACTAATCACACTTGGATTAATAAGTGGGATTGGGAAGACAAAACAAAAAAAAACAGCCCACTTTTAGGCCATGCTTGGCCGTGCATTTCAATGCCTTGGTCAAGGAATCTTGACCCAAAATTAGTGTGATCCACATGTCCAAGGCATGGAGGGGACAAAGAGACAAAAAAAATCTGTCCACTCCACACTTTCACAACTCATTACAACATTCCAAAGTGTAGAACACTTAGAGAGAGAAAGAGAGACTCACGGCTAGAGCTAGCCGAAAATGGTGAAGAAAAATTGATCCAAAAATTTCAGTTTCTCAAGCAATTTAACTCCATTGAAGGTATATTAACGTGTATCATCCATTGATATAGCAAGAACAAGTGTTAAAAAAAAAAAATCCAAGAAGTGAAAGTGAAGGCTAGCCGATTGAAGTGTAGTTACAAGGTAAGAGTTGATAATTTTTTTCATGTGTTGTATGACGATTTGAATGTATAGTTCATGCATGTTGTTGTTGGATTGTTGTTGTAGTTGAAGTAAAGAGTTAGCCGTGAGTGAGGTGAAGTCATGATTGATTTCATTTTGCATGTATTGTTGATGAATTGAATATGTATCAACATAGGCAAATGAACAAAGATTTGTAGAAGTTTGGTTGTGATGTTGTATGTTGGATATGGGACTGTTTTTTTTTCTTGAAATGAAAATGAGCCGTGAGTTGAAGGTTCTAATGAAGTCATGCTTTATCTTCTTGAACATGTATTGGTTAATGGATTGAATGTATTGTAGTTGGATAAACGGATGAAAATCACGAAATTGTGGGAAGGGTGTTGTAGCCGTGTAAAAAGGGACTGTTTTAGGGGAGATTTAGGGACTGTTTTGTGTCACATTTGGATTGTTGTTGTTATGGACATTGTGGTGCATTGTATGCATGTTGAATATGTGAATTGAGGTGTTAAAGAAATGAATTATGATGAAGTGTATAGGCAGTCCAAAACTGTGGACAGTTTTGATGTTAGAAGTGAATTTGTGTGTGTTGAATGTTGATTCTTGTTGCAAACGTTTAGTGAAAGTAAAGTGCATTGATTCAAGCTGAAACTGAAATGATGGTGGGCTGTTATAAGAATGGAAATGATGCTAAAACAGTTCCAAAAATCATGAAAGTAATGTCATTAAACGTGTTGTTGTTGTTGCAAGTTAAAACTGGAAAATTGCTAAGTGAGAATGGAAATGCTATGTGTGTTGTTTAGCCATGTGTATGAAACAGTTTTGAATGGTGTATGGACTGCCCAAGTTCCCTAAGTCATGTTTAAACAAGTCTTGATTAATATATGAAAGAACGATTAGCAATGTTAGCTTGTAACGCTAGTTGGTTTGAATGCGAACGAAACGTCGTTTAATTGTTAGAAAGGAATTGTGAGTGTCACAATACGTATTGAATGCCCTTGTAGACTAATTGTAGTTCTTCACATCTTGATATAGGATAAGTGTTTTTGGGCAGCAAGTACAAGTTAGAATACAACTAAACGCAAAAGGTATGTAAAGCCTATTCCTTCTTCTTTTGGCATGTCCTAGACGTAAGTGTGAAACGATATGAACCTTGGGGTAGATTCTATTCTCTAGTTTCATGTATGACTTATGATTCTATATTTCATTAAGGTTATTGTCATGTGCCTACAATATGATTGACTAATGAATAATGCATGAAAGTTCCTATACTTAAAGAATTACACAACTAGAGACATACTTGACTTTCAAAAGCTATACCATGTTGAAGCGATATACGTACATGAAATCTGAAACGTTTCTTGTAATAGTTTGTATGAGACTTAAGATGAACTGAATATGAATATTATTTTTACACTTTAGAGCTGGTTAGTTGCTTATCCACTGAGTCTCAAAAAGATGAATTGCATATATGTGGTTGCTATTTATTCTGCTCGTGCTTACCGCTATATCCTTCACTGAGTCCCGGGCCAGGACACGTTCTCGTGCGCATATTTACTATATTAATCACCGAGTCCCTCACTAGAGGGCCGGGACACGTTATATATCTATGTATATGATGATATGATGACATGATGATATGGAGATGGTGGCCAGGAGGGCATATTCCCTATTACCGAGTCCCTTATTAAAGGGCCGGGACACGTCTATGTTTATGTTTATGATGCTATGATTTTAATTACCGAGTCCCTCATTAAAGGGCCGGGACACGTTATATATGTTATATACAGAATGATTTTGCAACTTTGATTACAAAACTCTATAACGATATTGATATGAGAATGATACAGATAAAATATGTCCAAAGGCAAGTTTTATGAATCTCTGATTGCTGCATTGGGTCCTACATACTTTGTCTCCTTATGAGTCTATTACTACATTTCATGCTTTACATGCTCAGTACATATTCCGTACTGACCCCCTTTCTTCGGGGGGCTGCGTTCATGCCCGCAGGTACAGACGCTCGTTTCGGAGATCCGCCAGCTTAGGACACTATTTCAGCTATTTTGGACTGCTCCTTTGTTCCGGAGCTAGCTTGTGGTATAACTCCCTTATGTTGTATTCGTAGGTGTTTATTTGGGTATGGCGGGGCCCTGTCCCGCCACATAATACGGTCATTACTCTTAGAGGTCTGTGGACATCGGTGTGGGTCTGTTTGTAGTTGTTGATGCGTTTTATGTCTATGACTTATGTTTGGGGCGTACCCATTCGTAATGGCAGCCTTGTCGGCTCGCACATGTATATGTTGTTCTGTTGGCCCTGTGTGGCCTTTGTTGGAATTTGCTGTGTACAGGGTTATTTTGGATAAGTCCGAAAAACAAAGGAAACTCTGCCGAAATTTTCTTTGAAAATCTTATAAATTTGAAACACCGCCTTGTCGGCTTCTGTTATATACCTGGATGTGTTTGATATAATCTAAGGCAGCGTTTGATATTTGTGTCAGTATAAGTCATCTGTTTGCCGCCCGGATTTGTGATTGTGTTCGGGTGCCCAATTCGGGCACTTGTCACGGCCCACGGGGTTGGGTCGTGACAGAAGTGGTATCAGAGCGGTCCTTCCTCGGAGTGTCTACAGACTGTGTCTAGTAGAGTCTTGTTTATCGGTGTGTTGTGCACCACATCTATAAACAGGAAGCTACAGGACATTTAGGGCGTTTCCTTTCTTGAAATCTTAGATCGTGCGATAGAGCTGTGCTATTAGGATGACTCTGTTCTGATCAGTTGTTATGTTTTTCTTTCAGTGATGCCTCCGAAAAAGGCAACGGCTGCCCAGAAGAAAAAGGGCGTGGTAGGAGAGACCAGTCGGGCTCAGAAGGGTACTCGGACCCTTGCTCAGATGATGCGTGATATTGCGTCCCGGCCAGCAGACTCTGCTATGTCTTCATCATCAGAGGAGTCTGGAGCAGCATCACCATTAGCTCCAGAGGCTCCAGCTCCCGCGCCTCCAGCTCCTCAGCCAGGGGCGGAGGATAGGACATTGAGGGAGGCCGTACAGTTGTTGACTACTTTGGTAGCGGGACAGGTTCGCAGACGCGGGCAGAGAGATGATGATGATGATGACAGGCGTGATAGCCTGAGGGTTCGTGACTTTTTGACATGCCGTCCCCCAGAGTTTTACGGATCTAAGCCCGAGGAGGACCCCCACGACTTCATTCGGGGAGTGCGGCGCTCATTGGATTTGGTCAGGGCTTCAGAGACCGAGTCCGTTGAGTTAGCCTCACACAGATTACGAGATGTTGCTGCCAATTGGTATGAGTCTTGGGAGCTGTCCAGAGGTGAGGGGGCTTCCCCAGCTACTTGGGATGAGTTTGTGACTGCTTTTCTCCGCCACTTTCTGCCCCCGGAGTTACGGCGGGCACGGGTTGATAAATTTTTACAGTTGCGGCAGAACGGCCGGAGTGTTCGCGAGTATAACCTGGAGTTTGATTCTTTGGCTCGATATGCCCCTGCTATAGTAGCGGATATGGCTGACCGTATGCACCGGTATGTGATAGGATTGGACCGCTACTTGATTGACGGTTGCATGGCGATGGCGTCACAGACAGATATGGATATCGCCCGGTTACAGGCCCATGCCCAGGGTATGGAGGACCGATACAGGGCCGATTATGCTGGTAGAGATCAATCGGGCAGAGATCGTGATAGGAGACCGCCCAAGCGGGCCAGGTCAGCTGGGTATTCTGGTGAGTTTCGGGGCGGGCAGCCCCAACAGCAGCATAATAGCTACCCTTCTCAGCCGGCACGGAGTGAACCTCCACGATTCACTGGTAGGAGGTTTGATAGCACAGGGTATTCAGAAGCTGGTCAAAGCTCCATGACTTCAGGTTTCCAGATGCACAAGGATTCAGGCCAGACGAGGCCATCTATACCACAGTGCCCTCAATGTGGCAGGCGCCATCTGGGGGAATGCCGCCGCATTACTGGTGCTTGTTTCTCTTGCGGCCGTCAAGGCCATACCATGAGGGAGTGTCGATTTGGGGGTGGTGCAGATGGTGCAGCTCAGCCTACGGGGTCAGTTGCTGGTTCTTCTTCTTCAGTTGCCATGCGTCCTATGGGACAAGGTATTCCGACACCAGCAGGCCGTGGCAGAGGCCGTGGAGGGGCTTCTAGTTCTGGCGGTCCTTCAAACCGCTTATATGCTTTAGCTAGCAGACAGGATCAGGAAGCGTCGCCGAATGTTGTTACAGGTATATTATCGATTTCCTCCCAAGATGTATATGCATTGATAGATCCAAGCTCCACACTGTCATATATTTTTCCCTTTGTTGTTAAAAAAAAAAAATAGGGATAAATTATGTCGAGTTTATAGTAAAAAGGAGTAGTAGTATGATTAAGATGAGAATACAGAGGAAAATGAATTGTGACGGATGCAAATGTATTGGTAAGACAGGCTGTGAGGTTGTGAAGGATAAGATTGACTAGGAAGGGTGAAAGGTTAAGTATGCTTAGGCAACACTAATGTAACATTCGAGGACGAATGTTCTAAAGGGGGGAAGAATGTTACATCCTATATTTTCATACATTGGGACGTTTTAAACTAAAAGTGACAAGTTAAAGACAAGACTATCTTAAGATACGAAGTAGAAATTTTAACTTCCGGTTTCGTTTCGAATCACAATTTGTCTACAATTTTCGTTTGGCATGGAAGTGTTAATGGAAAATTGGGATTAAACTAATCACACTTGGATTAATAAGTGGGATTGGGAAGACAAAACAAAAAAAAACAGCCCACTTTTAGGCCATGCTTGGCCGTGCATTTCAATGCCTTGGTCAAGGAATCTTGACCCAAAATTAGTGTGATCCACATGTCCAAGGCATGGAGGGGACAAAGAGACAAAAAAAATCTGTCCACTCCACACTTTCACAACTCATTACAACATTCCAAAGTGTAGAACACTTAGAGAGAGAAAGAGAGACTCACGGCTAGAGCTAGCCGAAAATGGTGAAGAAAAATTGATCCAAAAATTTCAGTTTCTCAAGCAATTTAACTCCATTGAAGGTATATTAACGTGTATCATCCATTGATATAGCAAGAACAAGTGTTAAAAAAAAAAATCCAAGAAGTGAAAGTGAAGGCTAGCCGATTGAAGTGTAGTTACAAGGTAAGAGTTGATAATTTTTTTCATGTGTTGTATGACGATTTGAATGTATAGTTCATGCATGTTGTTGTTGGATTGTTGTTGTAGTTGAAGTAAAGAGTTAGCCGTGAGTGAGGTGAAGTCATGATTGATTTCATTTTGCATGTATTGTTGATGAATTGAATATGTATCAACATAGGCAAATGAACAAAGATTTGTAGAAGTTTGGTTGTGATGTTGTATGTTGGATATGGGACTGTTTTTTTTTCTTGAAATGAAAATGAGCCGTGAGTTGAAGGTTCTAATGAAGTCATGCTTTATCTTCTTGAACATGTATTGGTTAATGGATTGAATGTATTGTAGTTGGATAAACGGATGAAAATCACGAAATTGTGGGAAGGGTGTTGTAGCCGTGTAAAAAGGGACTGTTTTAGGGGAGATTTAGGGACTGTTTTGTGTCACATTTGGATTGTTGTTGTTATGGACATTGTGGTGCATTGTATGCATGTTGAATATGTGAATTGAGGTGTTAAAGAAATGAATTATGATGAAGTGTATAGGCAGTCCAAAACTGTGGACAGTTTTGATGTTAGAAGTGAATTTGTGTGTGTTGAATGTTGATTCTTGTTGCAAACGTTTAGTGAAAGTAAAGTGCATTGATTCAAGCTGAAACTGAAATGATGGTGGGCTGTTATAAGAATGGAAATGATGCTAAAACAGTTCCAAAAATCATGAAAGTAATGTCATTAAACGTGTTGTTGTTGTTGCAAGTTAAAACTGGAAAATTGCTAAGTGAGAATGGAAATGCTATGTGTGTTGTTTAGCCATGTGTATGAAACAGTTTTGAATGGTGTATGGACTGCCCAAGTTCCCTAAGTCATGTTTAAACAAGTCTTGATTAATATATGAAAGAACGATTAGCAATGTTAGCTTGTAACGCTAGTTGGTTTGAATGCGAACGAAACGTCGTTTAATTGTTAGAAAGGAATTGTGAGTGTCACAATACGTATTGAATGCCCTTGTAGACTAATTGTAGTTCTTCACATCTTGATATAGGATAAGTGTTTTTGGGCAGCAAGTACAAGTTAGAATACAACTAAACGCAAAAGGTATGTAAAGCCTATTCCTTCTTCTTTTGGCATGTCCTAGACGTAAGTGTGAAACGATATGAACCTTGGGGTAGATTCTATTCTCTAGTTTCATGTATGACTTATGATTCTATATTTCATTAAGGTTATTGTCATGTGCCTACAATATGATTGACTAATGAATAATGCATGAAAGTTCCTATACTTAAAGAATTACACAACTAGAGACATACTTGACTTTCAAAAGCTATACCATGTTGAAGCGATATACGTACATGAAATCTGAAACGTTTCTTGTAATAGTTTGTATGAGACTTAAGATGAACTGAATATGAATATTATTTTTACACTTTAGAGCTGGTTAGTTGCTTATCCACTGAGTCTCAAAAAGATGAATTGCATATATGTGGTTGCTATTTATTCTGCTCGTGCTTACCGCTATATCCTTCACTGAGTCCCGGGCCAGGACACGTTCTCGTGCGCATATTTACTATATTAATCACCGAGTCCCTCACTAGAGGGCCGGGACACGTTATATATCTATGTATATGATGATATGATGACATGATGATATGGAGATGGTGGCCAGGAGGGCATATTCCCTATTACCGAGTCCCTTATTAAAGGGCCGGGACACGTCTATGTTTATGTTTATGATGCTATGATTTTAATTACCGAGTCCCTCATTAAAGGGCCGGGACACGTTATATATGTTATATACAGAATGATTTTGCAACTTTGATTACAAAACTCTATAACGATATTGATATGAGAATGATACAGATAAAATATGTCCAAAGGCAAGTTTTATGAATCTCTGATTGCTGCATTGGGTCCTACATACTTTGTCTCCTTATGAGTCTATTACTACATTTCATGCTTTACATGCTCAGTACATATTCCGTACTGACCCCCTTTCTTCGGGGGGCTGCGTTCATGCCCGCAGGTACAGACGCTCGTTTCGGAGATCCGCCAGCTTAGGACACTATTTCAGCTATTTTGGACTGCTCCTTTGTTCCGGAGCTAGCTTGTGGTATAACTCCCTTATGTTGTATTCGTAGGTGTTTATTTGGGTATGGCGGGGCCCTGTCCCGCCACATAATACGGTCATTACTCTTAGAGGTCTGTGGACATCGGTGTGGGTCTGTTTGTAGTTGTTGATGCGTTTTATGTCTATGACTTATGTTTGGGGCGTACCCATTCGTAATGGCAGCCTTGTCGGCTCGCACATGTATATGTTGTTCTGTTGGCCCTGTGTGGCCTTTGTTGGAATTTGCTGTGTACAGGGTTATTTTGGATAAGTCCGAAAAACAAAGGAAACTCTGCCGAAATTTTCTTTGAAAATCTTATAAATTTGAAACACCGCCTTGTCGGCTTCTGTTATATACCTGGATGTGTTTGATATAATCTAAGGCAGCGTTTGATATTTGTGTCAGTATAAGTCATCTGTTTGCCGCCCGGATTTGTGATTGTGTTCGGGTGCCCAATTCGGGCACTTGTCACGGCCCACGGGGTTGGGTCGTGACAAAAGTAATTTAAGGCAAACAAATAGAAACAAAGGGAGTATAGTTGTCTATCAAATGGTTTGTTATGTTTGAATTGGCCTACCTCACTAAATTATGCATAAGCATGAATACTTGCTTAGACCTCTGCAAAGTTCTCATTAAAAGGACTAAGGTTTTCAACTTTGATGCTCAATATTTATTTCTATCGCAGCAAGTACTAACATTTTTGTGTATGCATCTTTGCAATAATGCAGCAATTTGTAGCATTAAAAGTACAAAAGAGCGCTCAGCACTACACAGAGGCAGCATTGGACGAAATTACAATTTTAAAGCAGATTGCGAAAGGTGACCCAGACGGAGAAAAAAGTGTAGTGAAGTTACTGGGTCATTTTAAGCACTCAGGTCCAAACGGTCAACATGTGTGTATGGTTTTCGAGTATTTAGGTGACAATCTCTTGTCACTTGTAACGTGATTCAGACGGCTTCTTAATAATCTTATTTGGGAAATGACTTGGAAGAGGATGGAATGAAGGAAACAACACGTTCATTTGTAACGCCCCATCTCTGCTTTCATATAAACAATTCCATTTGTCCTCAAATTGAACATTTTTTTTAGTAAGAACCTTAAAGTGGACTTTTTTATGGCGTTTGTGCGATTTTGCATTGTATTAATGCTACATGAGAAGGCAGGAAACTGTCGAGATGCTCTAAGAAAGTCTATTTCATCGTTGCATGTCCTAATGGAGCCTAATTATTCTATCAGTTCCTCTGTAAAGCTTTTGGTAAGTTGGTGCAACTAAGGGCCACAGGATTTAGTTTTTCCTGATCTTCCTTGGCAAGGTGGATTGAAGACACTCAATTAAGGAAACACACATTACAAAAATATATGCAAGTACATTGAGGAGCGAAATTCATGCCTTACAGTGATAATCATAAATAGTTACTTAGCTCATAAATTGAACAAACGAATACATAGTAACAACGCTAAAAGTAAATCAAGTCAAAAAAATAAAAAAAAGCACAACAACAACAACTCCCTAACAGGCCTAACTGATACGGACCTCTAAAAAACTTGTGTAATTGTCTTCAATATCCTGTTGAATCTGCTTGGCGGAGTCCCAACAGATTGTCAACCGCTTATATCTATTAGCTCAAATGTGGTTATTTATAAGAAATCTTGAGGGATGGAATCCAAGTACCAGCAAGGTTTGACGAATAATCGTTCACGCATAGAAAGTGATCCCCATTGGCTCTCCGGTACTGAATAGCCAATCGTTTCAGTAGCAAGAATTTCATAGGAAATCTTCCCTCAAATACGTCCCACTCCTTGCCTTTAAACACATACTAATTTAAGAGCCTCGAGTTTGGACACTTACCGATAATGCTCAAATCCTTCCGCCGCGAAGAACTTCTGTAATTATTCATGTTACAACTTCTGTAATCTTCTTCGATACCACACATCTGCAACTTCTCTACCTTGGGAAATAGTCTAAAGGCGGAAGAACTACAATATAACGGATTCCAGCCAGATAGACATAGCAAAATTTTCAGAACCAAAGTCCTCTCTCTTGGCTTGAAACATACTCCTAGCCAGTTATGTCTGAGGATTAATTGAAGCAAAAAACTTGCAGCGTTTTTTCTCGCTGTGATTCATACCTTAAGCGAGAAGCAAGAAGCAAAAGGGTAAAAAGTGAAAGAGAAACCTAAAGAACACCAAGGAAGGATCAAGATTTCGCTAGCTTTACTCCAAACTCGTTTAAAAAGCCAATATTAAAATCAGACATAATTCTCACGAAGTAGTCCAAAAAAAAAAGTAAGCTATCGACCTTGTGGTCCTTGTCGAACCTCAATGTGTTAAATCTCGTAAGAGAACAGGAAAAACTATTGGAGTTTTCGTTTTCGTGCTATAATTGTACATTACTTATGTACTATTCGTTTGTGCACAGTAATACATAACGTTAAAATGTTAAAGAATACAAAAATCAAGAAGATTAACATTTTTTCAAGGGAAAAGGGTCAAATATACCCCTCTACTTTAGTTTAATGGTTAAATATACCATCCGTTAGTCAAAGTAGATAAATATACCCCTTCCGTTAGTCAAAGTAGATAATATACCCCTTCCGTTAAGAAAGCAAACAAATATACCCCTCAGTTGACAAAATCCCCAATTCCGCCATTAATTACCCGATTTAACTTAAAAAACCCCATGCCCGACCCGTCCCGACCCACAAATTAAATTATTTCCACCTAAATATACCCACCACCACTACAACCGACCCAACACAACAACCACCACCACTTCCCCCATACCCCCTAAACAGTTCCGGCAAGAATGGTAAGCTTCTCTACCACTATTTTTCCTTCATTCTCTTTTTTTATCCACCTTAGACCTTAGTTATTGAAAAGTTAAAGAAAAACTGAAAAGAAGTCCTGACGTTTTTCCTGGAAACAGAGTATAAAATAAAAAAAAGAAATAAAAAGATTAAAGAAAAAATAGAAAAAGGTAAAAGAAAGAGAAAGGAGAGTATTACTGAAGAATTTCATGCAATTCGATTTCGTCAATTTGGGGTTGATAGATTCATTCTTCTTTACTATGACTAGTTTTCTATACATTCTTTTTAGATTTTAAAGAAGAATAAGTCTATTTTGAATGTATTTTAATTCAACTCTCAAACAAAAGGAAAAAGGTTAGGTACAACTCTAGTTTACATTTCATGGATTGTTGCCGGAACTGTTTAAGGGGTAACGGGGAAGGGGGAGTGCTAAACAGTGGTGGTGGTTGTGTTGGGTCGGTTATAGCGGTGGTGGGTATATTTGGGTGGAAAAAATTTAATTTGCGGGTCGGGGCCGGTCGGGCATGAGCTTTTTAAGTTAAATCGGGTACTTAATGGTGGAATTGGGAATTTTATCAACTGAGGGGTATATTTGTTTACTTTCTTAACGGAAGGGGTATATTTATCTACTTTGACTAATGGAAGGGGTATATTTATCTACTTTGACTAACGAAGGGTATATTTAACCATCAAACTAAAGTAGAGGGGTTATATTTGACCCTTTTCCCTTTTTTCAATTTGCAAGAAATAAGCAAAAAGTTCAAATGAAGCATGCACATAAACAATTGAAAACCAGGAAGGCAGATGATATGAATATACATACCTTTACAAATGAGAATACTGTAAAAGAAGAACGATTCACCTAAGGGCAGAGTTGCAGCAATGAAACTGCAGTACATGGCCGGAAATATTTAAAAATATAAAATAATAGTAATAAGAATGATAATAATAAACCAAAGAGGAAAAATATAGGCAAAAAAATCTTAAACCTTTATATGGTGATTATGGCTTTTTTGAGACATTATATTAATGTAAAGCCAGGACATAAACCCGGTGATGTATATGATAAGCATTACCATTTTATATTTGTGTCATTTTTTGCCTTTTTAAAAAATGAGATTTCAACAATCGCTCTTCATTGATAGTTTGATACTCTCCTGATTTGTGTGTGTGTTTTGAAGAGTTATTTCTTCTTTTCTTTTTTTGTAGAATTTGTACTATGAGTGATGGAATGATGAAATAGCAAACAACAAACTTTTGTGAATTTTGCAGATAATTGTGACTGTGGTTAGTAATGAAGGGGAAAACAGAAGAGGGAGATTAGATAAACTGATGTCGATTTTAAGGAGGAAAATATTACATATAAGGTGAATTCCACACATTGACAATACCAAATTAAACATTATTGAATACAGCTACACATGAAAGAGGAAAACAAACACCAAGAGAACATGAAGTTTTATACCTTTGGATATTCAGAGGAGGTAAGCTTTTATTTTCTCCTCTTTTAATTTTCTGTTCTTTTGAGTTTTTGGGTTTAAATGACGTCGCTGGTAGGTTTTTTGGAGAGAAAGCAGCAGTTAAAGTTTGCCTTGTTTTTATCTCGCCGTAGCCGAAGAGACGCTTATATATATACTACTATTCGTACCCGCGCTATGTGCCGACAAAATTAAAGAATATTAATCATATTAAAATGTGATTTATGAGATACTTTTCACTTTTCGAGAGTCAATTTGATTAAACTTCGAAGCTAAATTGAAATAGATTAACTCAATATTTGAAAATTAATATTTTATTTGAAAACTACATGAAAAATAAGTTATAACTTTTACCATATCAATTTGGTAAAAAAAAAATATCTCAAGATGATGATCAAAATTCATGCAGTTTGAACGTTAGGAAACGAAAAATATACATAAATTAGGATAGAGGAAGTATAAACTTTTGCATCCAAATCAAGCATTCACCAAACTTACACACTATCAACACTATGAATAATTCAAATCATTCGCGACAAATAATTTTTCTTCCAACATACGTTGTGAATTCAGTGTTCAACCTCCATTAATTCTTATTTTGAATTAGTGATGTCCTTGAGAAAACTTCTCATCAACATTCTTGATCTCCTACTCAACCAAAACTTGGTGTTGAAAGGATAAAAAAGAAAAAGATCAAGAAAGTCAATCACCTTTATATCATAATTATGCAAAACAACGTAAAATCAAGAAACTACACATGTAATACAGATTATAAACACTGAAAATTTTAAGCAATGAAAAGCAAAAGCAAGAAGGATGTTTGGAGAGTTGGTTGATGGCATAAATAGAACAACTCCAGAAACTTTTCACCCTTTTTTTGCTTAATAATTTGCACAAAAATAAATATACCATAATTATGTATCATTATTGATTGATATCCTATTATTTCATACCTTATTTATGTGCCTGCTTCATCATTTTTGTAACTTCCACTCAAATCCTTCTTAATGAAGTTCTCCTTAAATCTCTCTTAATTTTATGTAACTAATTACTTAATTATCTCCACAATTTCGGAAAGATTTTCTGGACTCATATAAGGCATCAGTTGTTTTTTCTAATAGTGATTGTTTTTTAATTATTTATTTAAATAAGATATAGCAGATTAGTAAGAGAGAATGCAAAATTAAAAAAATATATAAATAGAGAAAAGCCGAAAAAGGAGATAATTTTTTAACCATTTTTTCACATAAATATATGGCTAACTACTTCAAATTCAGAATTTAAATTAAACATTTAGAACTTATAATCAGTTACCTAAATTTTAGGGGGTATAATCAATTTTAAATTTTTATTACATTATGAATTCATTACAAAGATAACCCAATCTACGGGGGAAAAAATTCTAATATTCCTTATATGATGATATTTGAATTGCACATGTTTTAACTTTTAATTCAAATTCAAATTTTTTATTTCAGTTCAAATATTTGTATTAGAATATTTTCTCTACATAGAAAGAGAAATATAGAAAAGGAAATCGATATTTATTTATAAAATTTAGTTCATCAGAGCCATAAAACTTGTCGATTTGATTTTGTTACTACCCTTGCTTGAAAAAAAATCTTCTTCTTAAAAGGAAGTACCAAATAAACTTTGATGTGTTCCATTTTTTTTTTTTATTTTAGGAAGGATATTCATTTGATTAGTTTAAAAAAGGTAGTTGTCTTTCAATTTAATTCAAATCCTATTTGCTATTTATTTATTTTAAGTTTAAATTGTTTTACATCTATATATAGTAAGTATGAACTTGGTTTAAAATTCAAAGTAGCATTATAGTTTTTTTTCCTGCTAATTATGCTAATATTGATTCGTTCTCTTATTAATAAGAAAGGTGATAAAATCTAATTGTTGATATCTCAATTTCGTTTAGACTTATCATTTTCTATATTCCTAATAGATTACTTACACAGTAACATTTTAAAGTGAAAATTAAACAAATGAATTTCAATCATGATTTTTTGATACATTTTAATTTTGATATTGCATTCAATTTAATCGTACGGGTGCTCTTCATATGGGCTTGAATTTATCTTAATTTCATAAAGTAATAAAGGACAATATTATATCTTACCATTTAAAGGAGCATTGTTGACTATAAATTAGAATCCAAGAATATCAATTAATAATTTTCTCCAATCAATACACCAAATTGGGTGAGTTCATTTAATAATGTCAATTAATTTATTTTTACAATTGATGCAAATAGAATTTGTTGCCAAGTGGCTTGTTCATATTATGCCACTTAGCTTAATATTAAGTTAGACTGCCCTCCTTTTATTATAATATAGATATAGATATAGATATAGATATTATTATTATTATTATTATTATTATTATAATAATAATATTAATAACTCTACTACTATGTGTTGATAATATCGTATGAGTATATTAGGTGAGTTCATTATTATTTTCATTATTATTATTAACAACAACAACTACTGTGTGTTGATAATATCGTATGAGTATATTACATGAGTTCATTATTATTATTATTATTATTAGTATGAGTTCATTATTATTATTATTATTATATATATATATATATATATATATATATATATAAAGAGAGTAGTCTAGCTTAATATTAAGCCAAGTGGTGTAATATGAACAAGCCACTTGGCAACAATTCTATTTGCATTAATTATTAAAGAAGTTATTAATTGTAGTTCAAACTACTGCCTAATTTAATAATCTACTACTACTACTACTAATAATAATAATACTATTATATATATAGATTATTAAATTAGGCAGTAGTTTGAACTACAATTAATAACTTCTTTAATAATTAATGCAAATAGAATTGTTGCCAAGTGGCTTGTTCATATTACACCACTTGGCTTAATATTAAGCTAGACTAGGTAATAGTTTGAACTACAATTAATAACTTGTTTAATAATTAATACAAATAGAATTGTTACCAAGTAGGTTGTTCATATTACGCCACTTGGCTTAATATTAAGCTAGACTACTCTCTTTATATATATATATATATAGAGAGAGAGAGAGAGAGAGATTAGTAATGGTAGTAGTAGATTATTAAATTAGATAATAGTTTGAACTACAATTAATAACTTCTTTAATAATTAATGCAAATAGAATTGTTGTCAAGTGGCTTGTTCATATTACGCCACTTGGCTTAATATTAAGCTAGACTACTCTCTTTATATATATATATATATATATATATATATATATATATATATATATATATATATATATATAGATTAGTAGTAGTAGTAGATTATTAAATTAGGCAATAGTTTGAACTACAATTAATAACTTCTTTACTAATTAATGCAAATAGAATTGTTGCCAAGTAGCTTGTTTATATTATGCCACTTGGCTTAAAATTAAGCTAGACTACTCTCCTTTATATATATATATATATATATATATATATATATATATATAGATTCAAAACTTCATTGATATCAAATGAGTCCACGTATGGAAAGGAATCAACACGGATTAAAATTTGCTAGCAATTTATGTACTCCTGAGCGACAAATTAGGAATAAATTATTTAGGTCGAGGCAGTAGAATATTTTTAGCTAAAAATTAGGAAGGGATCGATTTGGTAGATATAATTTTTTTTTTTGCTTTATTTTGTTACCAAAAAATTAAATTCTTTTCAAATATAGTACTTTTATCTTTCCATTCAAAGTTGATTCAAATTGACTTTTAACCACGATTTTTTGAAAACTAATTATCTTTCAAATCAAATTTAAACTATTTTCTATATTTCAATTAAAATGTGGCACTTGGTTAATTAATGCCTCTTTTTTAGAAGATCGTTGAGCTTTTAAAGTCCTATAATTACAATAGTGAAAAGAATAAAGTTTAAATATTCCCTAAATACAGCCCTTTCGACATATTCAAAAGTTAAGACTTCGTTTTTCATATAAGGTTTAAATTATTTTATCAAGTTGTGAATTTTATAACAATTATTAAAAAATTTGTCCTAATTCATAGTAAGTCTCCCTCAATAACGTTCAAATTCACTCCTCAAAGAGAGTGTGCACGGTCGTATGCAATATAATTACCCAACTATGAGTCGGGGTCGATCTCACAGGGAACAATATACTAGGCGATTAAGAAAGTAAGGAACTTTCACTTACCAAGTTAAGCCAAACGATAGATAATATGTTGGTTTTTTGAGAAAATTATAACTAATGCGGAAATGTAAACTAACTTAGAAAACAAGTAAAATGATCAATTGCCACAAGCATGGGTACAAGAAACTCTCAAGTAACGATCCAATGTATTTTGTGATTTTACAACTAAGAGCCGGTTTGTGTTGATAGATAATGATTTCTAAAATCTCATTAAAAGTCTTCCAACCAAATCAATGAATTTCACTCTAAGTTTTTCCAAGCCTTAGAGTGTGATATTAGGCACACTCAATTTAACATCAAGTAACTATCCTCAGGTTATTAGATGGGTTTAATGACCCAAATTTTTGTTAATTAATCTTTCCCAACGTAGATTTCATCTTCCGAGCTCAATCAAAGTAAATGGGCGAGTCTTAGGGTTAGCTAATCCCTTAAGAAACATTAAAGAACAAGATTAATTAAAACAACAAAGGCTCACTTCAATGGCAATAAAGATCATTCAATACATAAGCATAACAAGATGTTTCATCCAACTTTGCAAATGAATATTTTCATAAACAAGATTAAAGTTATGGAATAAAATTCTACACACTTGGATATACAATGCAAAGCAAGGAATTGAAGAAATGAGTAAAGGGTTAAGAAATTTCTTATCAAAACTTCAAATCTTCAATCCCCAAGTGTAGTGTAGGAACCCTAGTCTCTAACTTGTGTTGAATGGCCAAAGATAATAATGATATGCCCCAAGTCTCTCTTTTGTAGCTCCTCAAATTTCCCAAGTCAAAATATGACAAAATAAACCCCAAAGTTTCAGTTTTGCAAATCTGTCCCCTTTTTGCAAAACTGTCCAGTTTTGACAATTTTGCAAAACTGTCCAGTTTGGCCTCTTTTTGACTTTGTTTTCATTTGGTTTCTTCCGAACACTTCTAAATCACATAAAACTGAATAGAGCACCAATATTATACAAAAATACACCTGCGTGCGCAACGTGCGTCTCACAGGTTGTATCGCATGTTCAACCTGCGGTTTGCAGGTTGTACAAAACTCTCACAGGTCTTGCAATGTACAGCGATGACTTGCAGCACATGCAGTCATAGATGCGTCTCGCAGGTGGTACCTGCGTCTCGCAGGTGCTGCTCGCAGGTGCAGCATCCAGTTTCTTCAAATTTCCAAAATCTCTGTACAAACTTGCTGCAGAACATGCGGCTCACATGTGTGACCTGCGACTCGCAGGTCACGTTTCTTCTATTTTGGTTCATTTTGCTCTATTATGCTCTCCGGACATCTTATCCTATAAAACGACATAAATACACGAAAAGTAACACCAACAGTGCTTGAAGAGTTACAAAAGCTTAAGAAATTAGCATCGAATATCCCGTAATTTTACGGCACATCAATATATATATATATATATATATATATATATATATATATATATATATAGAGAGAGAGAGAGAGAGAGAGAGAGAGAGAGAGAGAGATTATTATTATTATTATTATTATTAATTATTATTGTTATTATTATTAGTAGTAGTAATTTATTAAATTAGGTAATATTTTGAACTACAATTAATACTTCTTTTATAATTAATGCAAATAGAATTTGTTGCCAAGTAGCTTGTTTATATTACGGCACTTAGCTTAATATTAAGCTAGACTACACTCCTTGTATATATATATATATATATATATAGATATATATAGATAGATATTAGTAGTAAATTATTAAATTAGGTACTATTTTGAACTACAATTAATAACTTCTTTTATAATGCAAATAGAATTTGTTGCCAAGTGTCTTGTTCATATTACGCCACTTGGCTTAATATTAAGGTAGACTACTCTTCTTATATATATATATATATATATATATATATATATATATATATATAGAGAGAGAGAGAGAGAGAGAGAGAGAGAGAGAGAGATTATTATTATTATTAATATTAATTATTATTGTTATTATTAGTAGTAGTAGTAAATTATTAAATTAGGTAATATTTTGAACTACAATTAATAACTTCTTTTATAATTAATGCAAATAGAATTTGTTGCCAAGTGACTTGTTTATATTACGCCATTTGGCTTAATATTAAGCTAGACTACTCTTTTTATATATATATATATATATATATATATATATATATATAGATTAATTATTATTGTTATTATTATTATTAGTAGTAAATTATTAAATTAAGTAATATTTTTAACTACAATTAATAAATTCTTTTATAATTAATGCAAATAGAATTTGTTGCCAAGTGGCTTGTTCATATTACGCCACTTGGCTTAATATTAAGCTAGACTACTCTCTTTATATATATATATATATATATATATATTAGTAATAGTAGATTATTAAATTAGGTAATAGTTTGAACTACAATTAATAACTTCTTTAATAATTAATGCAAATAGAATTGTTGCCAAGTGGCTTGTTTATATTACGCCACTTGGCTTAATATTAAGCTAGACTACTCTCCTTATATATATATATATATATATATATATATATATATATATATATATATAGATTAGTAGATTATTAAATTAGGTAATATTTTGAACTACAATTAATAACTTCTTTAATAATTAATGCAAATAGAATTTGTTGCCAAGTGGCTTGTTCATATTACACCACTTGGCTTAATATTAAGCTAGACTACTCTCCTTTTACATATATATAGATCATTTTTTTTAATTATTATTATTATTATTATTAGTAGTAGATTATTAAATTAGGTAATATTTTGAATTACAATTAATAACTTCTTAAATAATTAATGCAAATAGAATTTGTTGCCAAGTGGCTTGTTCATAGTACGCCATTTGACTTAATATTAAGCTAGTCTACTCTTCTTTTACATATATATAGATATAGATAGATATTATTATTATTATTAGTAGTAGTAGTAGTAGTAGATTATTAAATTAGGTAATATTTTGAACTATAATTAATAACTTCTTTTATAATTAATGCAAATAGAGTTTGTTGCCAAGTGGCTTGTTCATATTACGCCATTTGGCTTAATATTAAGCTAGACTACTCTCCTTTATATATATATATATATATATATATATAGAATATGGATTATTATTATTAGTAGTAGTAGTAGATTATTAAATTAGGTAATATTTTGAACTACAATTAATAACTTCTTAAATAATTAATGCAAATAGAATTTGTTACCAAGTGGCTTGTTCATATTACGCCACTTTGCTTAATATTAAGCTATATATATATATATATATATATATATATATATATATATATATATATATATATATATATATATATAGATATAAATTATTATTATTATTATTATTAGTAGTAGTAGTAGTAGATTATTAAATTAGGTAATATTTTGAACTACAATTAATAACGTCTTTAATAATTAATGCAAATAGAATTTGTTGCCAAGTGACTTATTCATATTACGCCACTTGGCTTACTATTAAGCTAGACTACTCTCCTTTTATATATATATATATATGATTGTGCTTTTTAAATTTCAGTCCACTTCAGTTGCCTTTACTTGCTTCCAATTAGGGGTGTACAAAGTAAACCGACAAACCGCACCAAACCGATAAACCGAGAAAAAAATTCGACTAGTGGTAAACCCGACCATAATTGGTTTGGTTTGGTTTTAGCTAAAAAAAGTCATACCGAACCAAACCAATCCTACATTACATTTATTCAATTTTTAAAATATTTATTTGTAATGTAATTTATAAATATTTCTTAAATGTTTTCGTAGTTTTTAATCTATTATCATATTATTAAAGCTTAAACTTAGAATTTTGAATGTGAATAAGTTTTATATCCCATGGATGTTAGTAACTCATTTAAAGTCTAAACCAAAATCAAATCAACACTAATACTAATAAAAGAAATTCAATTTACCACTAGGAATGACAATAATGTTGGATATCTATTCTTTAGTTTTGCATAATTGGTTTAGAGATTGAAAATACATAACTTAAGTTTTTTTTTTCTTGTCATGTAAATAATACTTATTAGCCGTACTTATTTTAGTATGACTTAATATTTTTAGATTATGGTCATTTTCTTTATGCTTTATTAATTAGCAATATTTATTTTAACCGATTTTATTATCTTTTATTGAATATTTTAATACATCGTCATCACTCTTCTCACATTTTGTGTTATTTTCTTATGAAACACCTTAATTACATAGTTGTATCTTACTAGGACTAAAGAAATATTTGAAGTAAAAGTTTTATGTTTTGTATCAACAATATTCCGGAAAAAAAAACCTGAATAACCCGAGACAATTCGAGGTTAAAAAACCCAAATCTTATTGATTTGGTTTGGTGTATAAATTTAAAAACCAGACGCAAATGATTTAATTTAATGTTTAAAAAATTCAAATCAATCCGATTCATGTACAACTCTACTTCCAATAAGCACTTTTAATATGGGTAAAATGTTGTTTGACCCACTACTGTTGGGATTCGGCTCCCATCCAGTAGTTAATCTCTCCAGTTTGTCCAGTGGGCTATTCAATTTAATTCACGTGTTCTCTTAAATAATTAATGATACAGATTTATTTGGTTAACTCAACTAAACTTAACCATGGTTATAAGTTCCGTCTCTCCTTTTCACCCCTTCGCTTTCCTCTCAAGCAAGAGAAAAGGAAGCACGTGCAGTAATGAAATGTTGCCGATTGAAGCAAAAAAGAGAAGAGGAAAAAAATGGCACTACCTCTTTTCACAAATAATTGTGCTTTGGAACTTCACATGGTGGTGTTGTCATCATAGCTTTGCTTCTCCCGTAGGAAAAAATGATTCTACTTCTCCCTTGAAATTAAAAACTAATGTTGCTTCTCTCCGTTTCAGACTATACACGGAAAAATGTATCATGGCTGGTTGCTCAAAAATTGTAGATTAATGCGATTTGCACCAATAGTGCTCCATAGTTAAATCTCAATCGAAGGGCTAACATTTTTTCAATTTTATTTTCTGAATTGAAAACCTTAATAAAATAAATCAAACCCCGTTGAAACATATGGATATACTGTTTCGAAATAAGCTTGAACTTCTGCAACCATTAAGTAGATTAGCTGCTATTCTTCACAGATTTGGGAGGAAGGGGAATGTATTTTTTTTCTTTTCTTTTTTGAGTAATCACGCATAAACATCAGTGGAATCCGAATGATTTCGTTCATCATCCTTAATGCATTGTTGTTTGAGAGCAGAGAATAGAGGAGAGAGAAAATTTTATCTGGGTCAAATTGGATGAGTTAACCAAATAAATCTGGACCATTAGTTTTTTAAGAGGACACGTGCAGTAAATTGAACAGTCCACTGGACAAACTGGAGGGATTAGGCACTGGAGGGGAGCCTAATCCTGTCTGTTGTATGGGTTTTTTTAGATATGAGCGGGTCTTACATTGAGAAATAAGTTTATTTAAAAAAAAAAATGAATGGAAAATAGTCAGAGCAATGAGCATGCGGATTTCTTCCATTTGGTAAATTGATGCAAAGGTTTTGCCGTAGTCAATTCCTCTTTTTGATTATAACCTTGACTTGTTTCCCTTTTAGCCCTCTACAAATAGTTTTTAGTTTTATAATATTTTTATAAGAAATCTTCATTTTGACACATAAGAGATCTGAAAAGAACAAATAAGAGATCTGAAAATGTCATTTTTTTCAAAATTGTAACAGGACAAGAAATCTCATTTCTTCTAGTAAATAATTTTAGAAAGGAAAAACTCAATGCGCTAATAAGCTTTAAGTGCTAAAAAAATAATAATTACATGTTTGGATAAAAATATTGAAATTGTTAATAAGCACTTGGTTTGTGTAGTGAAAAAAATCGATAAATCTTTCTTTTGTTAAAATGACTAATATACTCTTTAGTGTTTTACAAAACAAACATAATTTTAAAAATATACTTACAAAGAAAAGGAGGAATACTTGATACAAAGTGATGACGAAGCTAGACATTTTATTTTTGGAAAGTATATCGAGACAAAAACTCTCTTCGTCTCAATTTATATGAAAGTGTTTGATTGAGCACGAAAGTTAAGTATGAAAGAAAGATTTTTCAAATTCAAAGCCTAAAACAAGCTATTTGGATAGTTATAAATCTTTTCAGTGAAGTAAAACAAATTAAGTTAAGAGTTAAATGGTTACTAAATGTGAAAAGGCATCGTTATTTTTTAAACTGACTAAAAAAAAATAATTAATGTCAAATAAATTAAGATAAAAGAGTTTTAAAAAACCTGATCAAATAAAAAATGCTCCTAAGCTGAACCCCTACAAGTTGGGTATGACCAATTTTTTACTTTTGGCTAATTTTAAACTGATGAACACTCTACTGTTTACCCAACTAAGTTATAAAGAATAGTTATATTTGCATAAAAAATTTGCAATGCGGTGACATATTTTATTACGAATAACATGGAAACAAAGACGCATGGCAGGAGACGCACGTCATGATTCGTTTGAGTCCCCCATAACATGGCCGCTTTCTTGGCTTTCACTTCACTCATAAAAGTCAAAATCTTCCCGATTCAAAATTTTCTTACTTTGAGTTGGTACGGAGTTTAAAAAATAGATAAATATTTTAAAATATATGGTCTAAAATAAGTCTTACTCCCTCTATCCCAAAATGATTGTTTTTTTTTTTTAGTTTGTCCCAAAAAGATTATCTCTTTTTTATATTTAGAAACAATTTAACTTTATGAGATGATTTACAGCCACACAAATATCTAAAATTTGTTTTGGACCACACATTTTAAAAGTTTTCTTTTATTTCTTAAACTTTGTGTCAAGTCAAAAGAGGACAATTTTTTTGGGACAGAAGGAATACATATTTGCATGTCTATAAATAAATTGCTTGTAAATATAAAAATATATTAAATTTTTTGGAACAAACTAATAAGGATGGAGGGAGTAATACGGTGATCTCTTCACAAAAGACACACACAAATGCTGCGTCATTTCTGCAAAAGGGATAAGTAAGTGCAATTAGTGACACTAACAATTGAGACTCAAAAAAGAAAATGGATTATACTTCTGATTCTTCTTCTTCTAGTAGTAGTAGAGTTGTGTGGTTAATTGCAGTTCCCTTGATTTTAGTGTCTCTGTATTTTGGTCTACAAAGTTCAACAAGCTCTACTTTGGTCCTTTCTTCTGGAAAATTTTCTTCAGCAACAAATTATGATTCTTCCAAGAATGAGAGCCAACAGAATATTAATCCACCAATTGGTGAATTAGAAAAGAAGTTGATGAGCAGTTTAGAGAGAGTTGAAGCTGGTCTTGTAGAGTGAGAGCTGATATAAAAGAAGCACAGAGAAAAAATCAAACATTTGATGATCCTGAGTATGTCCCTACTGGTCAAATTTACAGGAACCCCACTGCCTTTCACAGGTATAATTAGTAGTACTACTAGCTTTTAAAGTATTTTCCTAAAATATATTCCTTATTATTTAGCAGCTTCAACTTTTGGAGATTTGAACTTTTGCCTATAGAATTGAACTTCAGAAAAGATTCTTGAACTTTTGCCTATAGAATTTAATTGGTATGAAGGTTCTCGAACTTCTGACAATCGAATAAAGATTCTTGAACCTTTGATTATGGAATTGAACTGGATAAAAAATAGTCCCTTATCTTTAGGATGGGTTCAAAGTAGTCCTTTAAATATAATCCTGAATAGTTTGGTCCTTACCAAATCATATATTTAACAATCTTGGCTCTTAGATTTAGAGGAACTGGCAAAGAAAAAGATTTAACAAGACATAAAGGCTATCCCGTATAATCTCTAAAACTGCACGACAAAATTGCACCAAACACTAGAAATAGACAAAAGATATCGAACGTTACACCTCAGAAATATGCACCAAACATCAGAAATAGATAGAAAATAACAGAAAACTAAAAGTACATCTCCGAACGTGAAATTCCCTTAAAAAAATCATTGTTCCTGTTAAAACTAATCGCCAGAGTTTGTTAAATATTTGACATGGACTAAAAATGCTCACTTTTAGCAACTTAAAGAACCAAAACTATGCAAAAATACATCAAAGGGACTACTTTAAACATAACCCCGAACATGACGGACCATTTTGTCATTTTCACAGCTTTTTACTATGGAATTTAAGATTCTTTATTTGGGAACTGCAGGAGCTACTTGGAAATGGAAAAACATTTCAAGATATACGTATACGAGGAAGGTGACCCCCCTGTATTTCACTATAGTGCTAGTCAAGGAATCCTGGGAATTGAAGGAATTCTGATTCATCAGATTGAGATTAGCAAGCTCCGGACTAATGATCCTGAAAAAGCCCATGTTTACTTCCTTCCGTTCGGTGTCTTATCGATAGTGAACTACGTTTATGTTATCGATTCTTGGGAATAGGGTCCTATGCGGAATACAGCAGCAGATTACATTGATGGTATCTCAAGAAAATATCCTTATTGGAATAGAAGCCTTGGATCTGATCACTTCATGCTTGCTTGCCATGACTGGGTAAGAAACACAGATTTTTCCATTAACTATTTTTATCTGACTAGAGGCAAAGTCAGAATTTAAACTTGATGTGTTTAGTCTTTAAGTTCTTACCATTGAATACATTGCACATTGCATTTTTGAAATCTGTTCAAAATTTATATGTTTGTGGAAATATTCGTAATTGTTTCACATACATATATTTGCGTCTGTTAAAAAGAAACTAAAAGGATAGGTAATGAATAGCATAAAAGCAAAAAAAGAGCGGTTCCCCATTCGCGGAGCTTGATAATCGAGCAATGGCCAAACAATCATGACTCATGATGACTCATTATGCAGAATTTCATGATTTTAGGCTGTTTTCATTGATGTTTATGGGAGAGTTTTGTATACAGTAAAAATCGGATAAGCACTAAACCGGTGAGACAAAAACCGAAGGGAGAAAGGAATAAGAACGTGCATAGAGGCTCCCGTCCTGAATCGGAGAAACGCCTTTTACCGAAGCGGAGGAAGGGCGTTATTTGGTTCGGTTTTCTTCATGACCGAGTCAGTCGTTGCCGATTGGTCCGTTTCTTTCATGACCGGTTGTTTGAGGCCGTATGCCCGTTTGATCGTGGCCGGTGGTCCGGGAGATCCGTTACACGGCTGCCACGCGTCGATGGCGTCCTGCTATGTTCAACTGCTAATCGTACGGGCGTCACACCGTACGGTCTACCTAATCCAACTCAGAGCTTTTTTATTATTATTATTTTATTATTCATGATGTGTGAAGCCCATGGGGCGCTACTATAAATAAGAGGCATTGTCCTCCTTGTAGAGGGTTGACTCCTTCTTATCAAGCATTCTTGTAAAAGCAAAATATATACAAAATCTCTCACATACATCAGATTCGTTCCATATTTGTTATGTTCATTCCGTACATTTCTTAAATCAAACCACACTTATTTGCTAGTTGATACACGAGTCTAGAACAAATCATTGGTCATCAATTGCTCCTCGCAGCATAGTCACATATTTCTTTTCTCCATCACATGAACTCAAGATAAAATCACATATCCTATACCTCACCAACAAAATTAATTGATTATCGAAATTCGAGGTAAACAGTTTGGCGCCCACCGTGGGGATAGGATAATAGTGGTCTTTGATATTGATTTCTATCATATTCATATTCATCAAAATCAAAAACATCTCATGTTCGTCTCTACTAGAGCAGACCAAATGGCTGGCATCGAACAATCTGGTCACGTCAACAAAACCGAGATTGTGGCGAAAAATGATGGCAGGGGGCCACGAGGATTGCCAAATCCCGCTGACCCGAACCCCGTTGATTCGAGGGAGGGCCTCAACCGGAAAAACACCGTGGACCAGGAGAATGCCGACCTACCGACCACTGATCCTCTAAATACTCACAATTTTGTTACTTTGTCCCGGACACAGGGCCGGAAAGAACCGGATACGCCTAATGACAATATTGACTTACGTTTAATCTTTGAAATGTTGTAGGAACAGAGAACGACAATTGCCGAACAAGGATTTGCAATTGCCCAATTGCAAAGCGGAAAAGATAAAACAGAACCGGAGAACACAAAGGGTGTTGCCGAAACCAGAAGGGATGAGGCACGAATGGTCGAGAGCAATGGTTCCGGAGCCGGTTCCTCCACCGAGGTTTTGAAGATGCTCGAAACTTTGGCAAAACGGGTAGACTCAACCGAGAAGAGGGTTGAAACGTACAACTCTCGGGTGGATCAAATCCCGGGGGCTCCGCTTTTACTGAAAGGACCAGATTCGAAGAGGTACGTCCAAAGGCCTTTTCCTCCAAGTGCAGCTCCGAAGTTAATCCCGAAGAGGTTCAAAATGCCGGACGTCTAGAAATATGACGGCACATTGGACCCACATGAACACGTGACCTCGTACACCTGTGCTATAAAAGGAAATGATATGGAGGAAGATGAAATTGAGTCAGCATTGTTGAAAAAATTTAGAGAAAATTTGTCAAAAGGAGCATTGACGTGGTCCGATCATCTGCCCGAGCATTCAATCACTTCTTTTGAAATACTCGCAGACGCCTTCATAAAGGCTCACGCCGGAGCCAAAAAGGTGCAGGCCCGCAAGGCGGATATTTTTCGTATAGCCCAGAGAGATGACGAGTTGTTGCGTGAGTTTGTCAACCGGTTCCAAAGGGACCGAATGGAGCTCCCTTCGATTCCCGAAGAGTGGGCCGCACAAGCTTTCACGAAGGGGCTCAATGTCGGAACTCGACGGCTTCATTCAAGTTGAAGGAAAGCCTGCTGGAGTACGAGGCTGTGACATGAGCTGATATCCATAACAAATACGAGTCAAAGATTCGGGTGGAGGATGATCAACTCGAACTTCCCCCAGGGCCAGTTAATATGAACAAGAATTTTGAGAGACCAAGGAAAGGTTACGAAACGAAGGCTGAATCGTCGAGGGAAAGGTATCGGCCATACTCCTATTTGGAGAAGCCAAGCTTTAGGCCGGAGAAATCAAGGGATAGCCCAAGCCATTTCTCCGGTCGGGGTAATAAACGGGCCGAACGCTCGTCGAACAGTCGGGGTCTCTTATTCAGGAGCGATGCCGGAAGCTCTGCCGGCAACAAGGACTTACCAAAAATATCGGAGTACAACTTCAACGTCAGTACCTCAGGCCTCGTCTCGGCTATTGGTCGTGTCCCGGATGTGAGATGGCCAAGACCCCTGAGGTCGGATCCGGGCTAGCGGGACCCGAGCATGATGTGTGAATACCACGGAACCCATGGTCATAGGACCGAGGACTGTCGCCAGCTAAGAGAAGAGGTATCCCGGTTACTGAAGAATGGTCATCTCCGAGAATTGCTCAGTGAACGAGCCAAATGTCACTACAAGGAGAGGGAGACTCATAAAAAGGCTGAGCCGGTAGAACCCCAGCACATAATCAACATGATAGTTGGGGGTATGGATGCCCCTTGAGGGCCGGTGATGAAACGGGCCAAGGTCTCCGCTGTGCGTGAAAAGCGCAGCCGGGACTATATACCCGAGGGTTCCATCTCTTTTAGCAACAAGGACGCAGAAGGCGTCATTCAGCCGCACAATGATGCATTGGTAATCTCTATTCTTATCTTTAAAACTCAGATTAAATGTATTTTGATTGACTTAGGTTGCTCAGCCAACATCATCCGATGGAGAGTTGTCGAACAGCTAGGGCTGCTCGACCAGATCGTACCGGTCACCCGGGTACTCAGCGGGTTCAACATGGCGAGCGAACCACAAAGGGGGAGATCTCATTGCCTGTGAACGTCGATGACACCATTCAGCAAACGGTGTTCTATGTGATCGAAGGGGACATGAAATATAACGCATTACTGGGCAGACCCTGGATACATAGCATGAGGGTCATGCCCTCAACTCTGCATCAGCTGCTGAAATTCCCCACCCCGGAAGGGATAAAAACCATTCGAGGTGAACAACCCGCTGCAAGGGAGATGTTCGCAGTCGAGAAAATGGCGCTTCGGCCCAAAGAATCGGTTCAGAAGGGAGAAGACCTGACCGGAGGAGAGGGAACCAAATAGCAATCAAAGCACACCGGGTTGGATCCGGGGCATGAAGAGGATGATTTCGAGGTACCCAGATCGTTCGTCATGCCGGATGACTCGGATGCAACCAAGTCAACTGTAGAGGAGCTGGAGCAGATCATCCTGTTCGAGTACCTACCGGACAAAAAGGTATACCTGGGCACGGGGCTTACCCCGGAGCTCAGGAACAAGCTAATTGAATATCTTTGAGTTAACGCAGATTGCTTCGTGTGGTCCCATATAGATATGACAGGTATATCACCGGAAGTAGCCACTCACAAGCTCAGCTTGGACGGGAGGTTTTCCCCGGTGAAGCAGAAAAGAAGGCCCATGGCGGAAACAAAACACGTTTTCGTAAACACGAGGTAACAAAGCTTTTAAAAATAGGTTCTATCCGGGAAGTAAAGTATCCGGATTGGCTAGCTAACGTTGTAGTGGTGCCCAAAAAGGTAATAAATTTTGAATGTGTGTTGATTACAAAGATTTAAATAAGGCATGCCCGAAGGATTCATTTCTGTTGTCTCACATCGATAGAATGATCGATGCAACGGCCAGGCATGAAATGTTAAGTTTCCTCGATGCCTACTCCGGGTACAACCAAATTCGGATGCACCCGGAGGATCAAGAGAAAACATCCTTCATTACCCGATTTGGGACTTACTGTTATAATGTCATGCCTTTCGGACTAAAAAATACCGGTGCAACTTATCAACGCCTAGTTAATGGGATGTTCGAAGAACAAATAGGGAAAACAATAGAAGTCTATTTTGACGACATGGTTGTTAAGTCCCTGGAAACAGAGGACCATTTAAAGCATTTGCAGGAAACCTTCGATGTGCTCCGCAAGTATAACATGAAGCTCAACCCGAAAAAATGTGCCTTCGGTGTAAGGTCCGGTAAATTTTTGGGTTTCATGGTGTCAAATCGGGGGATTGAAATCAACCCGGACAAAATTAAGGCCATCGAGGATATCGAGGTGGTGAATAACATAAAGGAGTACAGAGGCTCACCGGAAGGATAGCGGCGCTGGGTCGCTTCATATCAAGGTCCTCGGACAAGAGTCACCGTTTCTTCTTCTTGCTAAGGAAGAAGAACGACTTTGTTTGGACACCGGAGTGTCAAAAAGCTTTGCAAGAATTGAAGAAGTACTTGTCTAGCCCCCCGCTGCTGCACACACCGAAAGCGGACGAGCCACTTTTTATTTATATTGCTATTTCCGAGGTAGCGGTAAGTGGCGTTTTGGTCCGAGAAGAATCAGGTACACAATTCCCTATCTATTATGTAAGTAGAACTTTGAGGGATGCGGAGACCCGGTATCCCCATTTGGAAAAGTTAGCATTGGCACTAGTGAGTGCTTCTAGAAAGCTCAAGCCCTACTTTCAGTGCCATCCGATATGTGTAGTAACTACTTACCCCCTAAAAAATATCATGCATGAACCGAAATTATCGGGTAGATTAACCAAATGGGCAGTCGAAATTAGCAGGTATGATATCGAGTACAAACCTCGAACGGCCATCAAGTCCCAGATCCTGGTCGATTTTGTGACAAATTTTGCCCCGGCTATGGTCCCCGATGTTGAGAAAGAGCTTCTGCTGACCTCGGGGAAAGACTTGGGTATTTGGTTGTTACATATCGACGGAGCCTCGAACCTCAAAGGTTCCGGGCTGGGAATCGTCCTCCGAACCCCAACCGGGGATGCCGTTCGACAGTCTATTAGAACCGTTAAATTGACTAACAATGAAGCCGAGTATGAGGCTATGATTGCAGGTTTGGAGTTGGCCCGAAGTATGGGGGCCGAAGTAATCGAGGCAAAGTGCGATTCGCTCTTGGTCGTAAACCAGGTGAACGGCGTCTTCGAGGTGAAGGACGAACGGATGCAGAGGTATCTTAAAAAAATCCAAGTGATATTACACCGATTTAAAGAATGGACCATGCAGCATATACCGAGGGAGCAGAACAACGATGCCGATGCATTGGCAAACTTGGGGTCCTCGGTCGAGGGGGAAGAAATCAACCCCGGGACCACGGTGCACTTGTTGAACTCGGCGATAGAAAACGGACATGCCGAAATAAACACGATGGGTTTAACTTGGGATTGGCGCAACAAGTACGTCGACTACTTGCGTGATGGAAAGCTACTGAATGACCCGAAAGAATCACGGTTATTAAGGACCAAAGTTGCGCTTCTGCTTGGTAGACGGCCAATTGTATCGACGATCTTTCCTCAGCCCCCTGGCTAAGTGTTTAGGCTCCGGTGAAACGGAGTATGTGATGAGAGAGGTGCATGAAGGAACTTGTGGCAAGGACTCCGGTGCTGAGGCTCTGGTCCGAAAGATCATCAGGGCCGGTTATTACTGGAACCGGATGGACGAAGACTCGAAAAATTTTGTCCAAAAATGTGACGGGTGTCAGAAACATGCTTCGATAATTCACCAGCCCGGAGAGTTGCTGCATTCGGTGGTCTCACCTTGGCCTTTCATGAAGTGGGTGTTGCACCCCATTTTTACCAAAGGCTAAACAAAGCACAACTTATGGAGCTCTGAAACGATTAATTATGTACAGAGTCGCCACCTAGCATTTAAGGTATACTAGGGTACCTATAAATTATTAATATATGCAGCTTAACATGGTCTACGAAAATAAGTGAGATTCTAGGTAAGGGTTCAAATTATTCCGAAGGTAAGATGTTAGGCATCCTTCAGAATCCACAAATGTGGTTCCCGGCTGGACCAATTTAACTATTCGAGGGATGTGTAAAAAGGCTTGATTATTACTTACAAAAATTAGTAGAATTTAGACTAAAGAATAACTAATATGACTATTCACATAAATAATCGTGCAATATGTATTTTTTACATATGTGATATAATAATTATTTTTAAAAAAAAAGGTTATGTGCAACTTAGAAACTTGGGTATGTGACAAAGGTATAAAAAGAAAATGGACATGAAATTATTTTGCACTCGAAGTGAGCTAACTAATTTAACTAGTTAAGTATATACGCCTAATCAATTAATTATGAGAGTACATTCTAAAGCCTAAATATTGAGGCAAATCACCCTATTTATTCACTTAAGTATGCTAAGCTATTGAATTAAAACTCTAGCGAAACATGATAACTATAAGAATATTAGCTACAAAAATAATAACTGCCTAAAATTAATTTGTCTAAAACACATAAAATTTAAATCACCTAAGCAGATCATAAACAAATACAACCAACCTACACCCTAAAAAGTAAAGTTTCACTATATTTTATGCTTGCATAATTTAAGAATGTAAAAGAAAATATAAACAAAGAATTTAAGAAGCTATTTGAACTTCTTTTGAGTGCCATCTTCAAAAAGTAACTCCGGATACCTGCGTGAGACTTAATAAAAATGTTAGTAAGAAAATAAATAACTATCGGATGAATTAAAGAAATAATGAATAAACTTAAAATAAAAACCCGTCTTTGTACATGGAAGGCCTTGGAAATCGACGGAAATTTCTTCATCGGCCATCTCAACTAATCTAGGGCCATCTTTTTCAAGAGATAAACCTAAGGCTTTTGATTTCTCCAAATTAACCCTCAAAGACTTCCTAGCAGATATAAGTGTTCAACACCTTTTTCCATCATGGTCATCATGAAATTACTCAAAATTTGCCAAGACTAATTGAAAAATTAGTACTTTAACATAGACCCCACTACTAAATTTCAAATCTCAAACCTATTGTAGTATACGTTAATTTCAGCAATATTATGCAATGTACACAAGAAACTCAAAGAACAAAAATCAATCTGGATTCTTGAAGAAGTGAACTTCCATTGTTTGCTTCAGCAAACTTTCAACAAACCAAAACCAAAATACTACTCTACAGAAAATACACAAATCTGAACTAAACACTAGTTGTAAAATCAAGAAGCAACAAAAGATGTATATGGTTTCAAAAAAACAAATCACTGACCAATTGTGTGCAAGCCAAAAAGGAGTTAAAAAAAGCAATCTTGATGGACACCATCAATATCAGCAATATGAATAAGTGAGTCAACTGGAAAATGTTTGAGATTCACTCGAGAGAAAGAAGGAGCAAGAAAGGACACCCCTTAAGACAAAATCGGGAACTTGGAAGAAAGACTTGAGAGTTTTTCGTTTTTGTGGTTTTGTCGGAGCAGACGGCGGAGATGAGATAGGCGTGGTGGCGGCTGAAAATGGAGAAGGGAAGAGAAATAATTAGGTTTAGAAAAGGGAAGGTAAATCTCCTGTGCGTGTATGTATGTATCTGTTCATATAGAAAAAAAAAATCCCCTTCTCTTTCTTTATAAAACAAAGTGGTGTGATGTATTGTTAAAAACAAATTGAAGCCATACCCCTTTGTCCCCAATCCATCACCTCAATCAACTTTTTTTTTTTTTTAATAAAGGTGACGAGACCTTGACTTGATCGAATTTTACTCTGCGTTTAAAAATTGATTGCTCCGATTTTCTCTGAACTGTCGGGCTGCACTAAAAAATATAATTAATTAATACATGTATAAATAATAGCGTAAGTATAAAATATAAATATTAATATGCAAGATATAAAAATGTATTGCTATAAAATTAAGAAACAATTATTAATTGCACGAAAATGGTAGTATTGCGCTATACATGTGAAAAATAATAATTCTTAAAAAATGACAATAAATTGATAAAATTTCCAAAATAAGGACAATCATCAATAAAATATATAAAAAATGTAAAAATGTGTAAAAAATGTATTTCGTGCTCTTTAACGAATCAGGGCCCCCCAAAACGTTAATTTTAAGCACGTCGAGCCAAAATTAGGTGTCAACAGTGGGGAATGGACATTGTGGGTCCATTACCCTGGGCACCAGGTAAGGCCCGTTTCATTTTATTTATGACTGATTATTTCTTTAAGTGGGTGGAAGCGCAGGCCTTTGAAAAAATCAGAGAAAAGGAAGTCATTGACTTCATATGGGATCACATGATCTGTCGTTTCGGCATCCCCGCCGAGATAACTTGTGATAATGGCCCTCAGTTCGTGGGTGGCAAAGTCAACTATTTTCTTGAGGGATTGAAAATCAAGAAGATTGTATCAACCCCGTATCACCCGTGTGCAAACGAACAGGCGGAGTCCACACGAACAAGACAATAATCCAAAATCTGAGGAAAAGACTTGAAGCGTCAAAGTATCATTGGAGAGAAATATTACCGAAGGTGCTGTGGGCTTACAGAACCATATCAAAATCGAGCACGGGGGAACCCCTTTTTCGTTGGTCTACGGGGCCGAAGCCCTTATTCCCGTGGAAGTCGGCGAACCGACTTTTCGATTCAGAATCGAGGAATCAAACGAGGTGGCTATGGCCGTAAAACTCGACCTCACGGATGAACTTCGCGAAAACGCGTTGGTCGGTATTGATGCCCAGAAACAGAGAATGGAAAGGTACTACAATCAAAGAGCCAATTTTCGACATTTCCAAGTCGGGGACTTGGTGCTTCGAAAAGTTACCTTGCACACCAAAAATCCCAACGAAGGAAAACTGGGTCCGAATTGGGAAGGACCGTACAAGATAATCGGGATAACGGGAAAAGGATCATACCAGTTGGAATCCATGGACGAGCAACGGTTGCGCAATAACTGGAATGTGGCTCATCTGAAAAGATACTACTGCTAAGGTGTGGAATCCTCATATTCTCCTATTAACCTTTCTCTTTTGTAGGGAATCGAGAACTGGATAAAGTTAGAATTTAGGCCTGAAAACACGTGTTGCACTCTTTTCCTTAGTACGGTTTTGTCCCAAAATGGGTTTTCCGACAAGGTTTTTAATGAGGCAACAAGTACAACGTGTTACTCGACAAAGATAAGGGACCAGCGCCCGGAAACTCGAGGTCACATCCTCCGAGTGGGGACTTAATAGCATTCACCCGACCCTGCAGCTCGGAGGAGTGCTAGGGGAATACCATCCTCCACATCGAAGTTTACCCCGGTCAAAGAAGACGGAGAAGCTCAATACTTGCTACGGCAAAAATAAGGCCGGACCTTCTACTATAGGTTTCGGTGTAAGGACCAAACGATCAAAATGAATCGTGTCCATTTAGTACTTGCTACGGCACAAATAAGGCCGGACCTTCTACTATAGGTTTTGGTGTAAGGACCAAATGATCAAAATGAATCGTGTCCATTTAGTACTAGCTACGACAAAAGCAGAAAGAAACAAAATTCTCATGTATACAAAAACTTTACAATGCAGAATTATCGAAAGTTTGGATAGCTATACCTCGGGTGTCTTTCTGTTAAAAGGCTTTACCGCGGTGATAACCGCCGTATTTCGGCACCAGTTCATTCACACACCCTATACCGGGAACTACGGTCGAAATTCGACAATAGCAACAAGGTCATAGCGAACCAAGCCGAAATTAGTAGCCCCACAGACGGGGATTTCTACGTCAAAATCCAGCTAAGGCTGAGATTCAGGTGTCCGAAACATACCGGCCCTAAAATGTAAAAATAGCCGAAAAATTCCGGCCCTAAAAGTGCCTCTTGTAATTCGGAGGCGTCCTTATTCACAAAATAAAAGATAAGTCCTACGGGCAAAAAGTAGATAAAATTCTCGGACAAAATGTACCGGATGAGGCAAAATGCCGATATACAGGCACAGTCAGAAGTAATGACTCCTTAAAAACGAAACCAAAACAAACATTCAAACGAAGAAACAAGAAATATACATTTTTCATTTATACAAGAGATGTTTTTACATCAAAAACCAAAATCCTACAAAGGCAAAAAATAAAAAGATAAAAGCCAAGTACAGGCCCTAATCTATCCGGAATGGCTGGACCCGGAATGTTCAGACACTGTCCGCTCAGAGTCGTCGGAGTCAGAACCGAGGGAACCCTTAGCCTCTCCCTAGATCCTTTTAGCCTCGAGAATAAGGGCCAGAAGATCTGTAAAGCCGTGCTCGGCTTGCTCAAGGGTGATCCTCCGAGATTTCCACTTCTCGTACTCAGCAACAATAGTAATTTGAGCCTCGGCGACCTCCACGCTTCTCAGAGCTTCATACATATCGGCCTCAGCCTGGGCTAACTTCGCCGCTAGAGCATCCCGAGCCTCTCCAAGAACATTTTGCGTTTGGATGGCCGATTGAAGCTCGGTCTGGAGAGGGTCATTTGCATCAGCCGTCTCCTTAAGCTCGTTTTTCAGATCATCACACGTCTGGGCCCTAATATCCGCTTTCTCCTCAAACACCCTTGCACGCTCTTGATATCGGGCACTCTCTGATTCGAGTAACCGACTCCTCTCGGCCAAGCTCGCGGCATCCGAGTTCACCAAATCCAGCTCCTCTCGGAGTTGGGAGAAGGTGGTTTCGAGATCACCAAGCCTCGAGGAAATTTGAGCATTGTCTCGGCTAAGACCGATCTTGTCAGCTTCGTGACTCCGATTGTATTCGGCCATCGCGGGCAGCTCACTCCTTAACTCGCGATTTTCGATCTTCGCTACATCAAGCTCGGGTCGGAGATTGGAAAGAGCGACTGCTCGGTTCAACTCTTCCTCCTTCTCTTGAAGAAGGTGCAGATATTTCTCCGTTTCCCGGCCCTGGGCATCCAATTGGCCCTTAAGATCATCCATCTCTTGTTGAGCACGGATGAAGGCTTCGTTGACAAGCACCACACTCTGCAAATGAAACAATTCAAAAACTTGAACAAAACAAGGCTAAAATTCTCAGAAAAGTTATTCAAGGACGGTTAAGAATCTTACCCGGTTGCCCGCGTGCATACCCTCATTAATGAGGTACTACCAAGAGACCCCGGTCATCTTTCGCTTGTCCGAATCCGAGACAAGAGGCCTCAGATAGCTCGTCACACCCACCGGGCGGGAAAGAAAGCTGCAGTCCTCGGGGAAAGTAACCATAACCGATTTTGTTCTCCTCGGCTGATAACGTCCAAATACACTCCTCAAAGAGAAAGTGTACACGGTCGTATGCAATATATTTACCCAACTATGAGTCGGGGTCGATCCCACAGGGAACAATATGCTAGGCGATTAAGAAAGTAAGGAACTTTCACCAACTACGCTAAAGCCAAACGATAAATAATATTTTGGGTTTTTGAGAAAATTATAACTAATGCGGAAATGTAAAATTACCTAGAAAGCGAGTAAAATGATCAATGGCCACAAGCATGGATAATAGGATATTACACTCAAGTAACGATCCAATGTATTTCACGATTTTACAACTAAGAACGGGTTTATGTCAATAGATAATGATTTCTAAAATCTCATTGAAAGTCTTCCAACCAAATCAATGAATTTCACTCTAAGCTTTTCCAAGCCTTAGAGTGTGATATTAGGCACAATCAATTTAACCTCAAGTAACTATCCTCTTCCGAGCTCAAGTTATTAGATGAGTTTAATGACCCAAATTCTTGTTAATTAATCTTTCCCAACCTAGATTTCCTTTTCCAAGCTCAATCTAAGTAAATGGGTGAGTCCTAGGGTTAGCTAATCCCTTTGGAAACATTCAAGAACGAGATTAATTAAATCAACAAAGACCCACTTCTATAGCAATAAGAATCATTCAATACATAAGCATAACAAGAGTTTCAAACCAAACTTTAATCAAGAATACTTTCATAAACGAGATTCAAGTCTAGAAATGAAATACTACACACTAAAATATTCAATACAAAACAAGGAGTTGAAGAAAGGTTTAAGAATTATCTCATAAAAGTGCTCCAATCTTCTCCTCCAATGGTGTAGGTGAAAACCCTAGCCTCCAAAACTTGCAAAATGACCAAAGATGAAAATGATATGCCCCAAATCTCTCTTTTGTAGCTGCCCTCTATTTTTCCAAGTCCAAAAAATGTCAAAATCTGCCCCCATATTTCTGTTTTTGCAATTCTGCTCGTTTTTGCAAAACTGTCCACTTTTGACAGTTTTGCAAATCTGTCCCGTTTTTGCAAAACTGTCCAGTTTTGACAGTTTTGCAAAATGGTCCAGTTTGGTCTCTTTTTGACTTTCTTTTCACTTGGTTTCTTCCGATCACTCATTTCAGCTACTTGGCTTGTTTTGCTCTATTTTGTTCCATTTTGATCCATTTTGCTCTTTTATGCTCTCCGGGCATCTTTTCCTACAAAACAACATAAAAACACAAAAAGTAACAACAAACGTGCTTAAGGAGTCACAAAAGCTTAAGGAATTAGCGTCGAATATCGCGTAATTTCACGACTCATCAACACCCCCAACTTAAAGTCTTTGCTTGTCCTCAAGCAAACTAAAACAAAAAATCCCAATGAGGATCTATTTTAAGCACAAAAGCATGACTTTGGTTGGTACCAACAATTAGGCTACAAGCATGTGAAGCTTCAACCAAATAACTCCCTCATTCAAAATACAATTTCAAGAATGCAATAGAGATTTAAAATAATCAAGCAACAACACTCAAGTCTCAATAAGTGACTCAAAACTACTAGCTTACTAGATATGCTCAGTTGACTCAACTTTGGATTTTTCAACATCACCAATCTATCGTAATCCATATGCCCTCACAAGAAAGAAAGTCCCAAAATCACTGTATTCACAACAACAACACAAGGGACAAATACACAAAGTCACTCACACTCACAAAGAAATTCTAGTGCTAACAAATATCACACCATAAGCTTGCCCTTATTTTCAATCATCACTAACTCAAGAACATTTAGTTGGAGATCACATAGGGACTTTTTAAGCTTGTAATGTAGGCTTAGGGAAGGGTAGGATAAGTATTTGGGATACAAGTGACTACGCCCTCCTTGAACACTACACAAAACCTTTCGTCCACTTTCCTCTTCATTTCAAAACAACACTCCTTCCTTTGCATACTAGTTTCCCCAATTATTCCAACTTTCTTTATAAAGTTCCAAAATATAATGTGCTAGCACATGCCACCCCCAACTATAAATGTTGCAGTGTCCTCGCTGCACATAATCAAAACAAAACATAAAAATAGAAAAGGAAGATTTTTTTTTTTTTTTTTTTTTTTTGCTGGCACCACCTGCGACGACACATGCGAATCGCAGGTCTGACCTGCGAGTCGCAGGTGGTGTCACCTGTATTTTTTTTTTTTTTTTGCACAAAAAGTTTGCAACCTTTTTGTATTTTTCAAATTTTCTTCCTTTCTTTTGACTTTTTCACAACACCAACCTTCACCGCTCTCAAGCAACACTAACACCCCCAACTTAGGCTTTTGGCCTCAAATTCACAATTTCATGTTCAAGGAGGGAAAGGTTCAAAAGAGAGACTTTTCATCAAACATGGTAAAGGCTTGTAATGTGGCAATCAAAGAAAAGGTCATAAGCTCAAATGGGGTTACTAGTGATATTATTTATGCAATGGTAGGCTAGAAAGGCTAAAGAGGCTTTTTCACAAAGATAGCCCAAGGTCATCTCTCCAACCAACATAATCAAAATTAGCATTGAACGACTAACCGGGCAAGTTCTAGATGATAAAAGTAAACACAAGATTTATTCAACAAACACTCACACACATGGCATATGAACTAGTCAAGATGGATCAATTTCACTTTCCAAGCAAGAACAACCAGTGCAATATCTCATAATCCAAAGTCAACACACTAGTAGGTAAAGAGTCACAAAATGAGCCAAAAAGTTGTCACAAAGATCATTCTTTCCTATGCACCTTGCTTTTTAACTTTCACAACAATTTGGAGAGGTATTCACATTTCAATTTCACATGCAAGAGACTAACTCTATTAGTACCAAACAAGCCAAGAGTTTTCACATTTTTCCTCAAACGAGAACCTACACCTAAACTTACATGACTAATGAAAGAAGTTAAGAAAGAAAATAAAATAATAAGAGTGACTAATCCACAACATGTCAAAAGAACAAAATTTTCAGAAATTTTGAACAAATTTCAAAATATAATGCGCTACCACGTGCCACCCCCAACTATAAACATTGCAGTGTCCTCGCTGCACATAATCGAAACAAAACATAAAAATAGAAAAGGAAGAAAAAAAAAAAAATTTTTTTTTTTTTTTTTTTTTTTTTTACTGGCATGACATGCGACCCCACATGCGATTCGCATGTATGACATGCGAGTCGCATGTGATGTCACCAGAAAAAAAAAGTTTTTTTTTTTTTTTTTTTTTTTTTTTTTTTAGTGTCTGTCACCACATGCGACGCAACATGCGATTCGCATGTATGACATGCGAATCGCATGTTGTGACACCAGAAAATATTTTTTTGCAGCTTTTACTGGTTTTGGGGGCTGTCCGGGTATCCGATATGCTCAAAATAACTCCAAAAGTTCTGAAACTTTGCAGATTAGTCAAAAACCATAAACTAAACTATTCTAAAAAATAAAATTTCAAAAACGATTAAAAACTTTTAAAACGATGGGTTACCTCCCACCAAGCGCTTGATTTAACGTCGCGGCACGACGGTTACCTTTACCACTTTTCCTTCCATTTGGAAGATATGAATTTGCGCCCCAACTTTGAATCAAGATCATGATGACGCTCATGGGGCGGTGGCAGAAAAACGAGGAGGCCAACTCTCGAGTGTCGCATTTTGCACTTCTTGGCCCGTAAGTGAGGCATGCCATTTTGTCTTCTTGGCATAGCAAACTTCAATATGAAAACGCTTTCTTCTTCATCTCCAAAATTCTCCATTGGCTTGGTTAGTTCAACTTCCATATCATCAACCAAGCACAATGTTGAAAAATGGTTAGAATGTGGTCCAGCGCGCTCAAATTCCAAATTTGCATGAGTTTTGACATCCTCACCAAAAAATGAACTAGAGTCTTCAAAAATTATATTATGAACTCTTTTATGCAACTCTAGTATCATTTCTTTAACTTCGGCATCATTCACTAATTTTGGGTTGGTAGGTTGGCAATTCGCCATTAGCTCATCAAAATCAATCTTGACCTCTTCTTCATTGGAAACCAACTCAAAACTACAATCCATGGCCCTTTGATATTGAGCATCACATGCCTCAATCTTTGCATTCAATTCGGCCTCCAATTTTTGGATAGTAATTTCAAGTAGCTCCACTTCTTGACTTTGCTCAACATGCATTTTCAGAAATTCTTCCATCATCCGTGAAATGCCTTCACGGTGATTTCCATAGGCTTCAAGTTGTTGAGCTTGATTCATTAGCCAATCTTGGCTCAAAATTTCCATTTTGTCAAGATTTTCTTCATTGTGAGAGTCGTCCAACTCTTGTAAAAATCCATCCATGGTGAGATATACCTTTTGGATAGTTTCATCATCTCCATGTTGAACTTCTTCCCACAATCTGGTCAAGACTTGCCCATAGTTTTTGTTCCTCCCCATTATGCTTTTCAAAATTTCCTCAACTTCTTCTTTTTGAGAATTGGAGATTTCTTCTTCAAGATTTTGCTCTTCTTCTTCAAGTTGAACCACTTCTTCAATTTCACAACTTTCGTTGTGGTCACACGAATTTTCGGGCTCATCTTGTAAACTTGAAATCTCTTCTTCAACCATTTCATTTTGAGGAGTTGACACTTCCATGACAATTGAGGAATTGGCATCCTCCAATGAATCATTCATTCTTTTCATGGCTTCTCCATTTTCTAAAACGGATTGTTGGAGGAGCTTTCGCTCTTCCTCCATTTTAGCTTCTCGATCTAAGTATGTTTGGAGCATTGCCATGATGCCTTCATATCCGGCACTTTGTCCTTCACTTGTCATGTTGTTGGCCCTGTCAAACTCAAAAGCACAGCTCGCATTTTCGTTAGAACAACTTGGGGGAGGGGAAGTAAAATAATTGGGACAATCACCCCAATGTCCACCTTGGCCACCACATACATTACAAATACTCTCATCATAGGATTGAGACGGTGCACACATCTCTCTCCCGGGAGCATATTCACAATCTTGCCAAAAGTGGGGTCCTTCACAATATGGACATGGGTCATCAAAATATGGATTGCAACCATCAAACCCATTTTCGTTTTCATTCCAAGATGCCATGTTTTTTTTTTTTTTTTTTTTTTTTTTAGAACTGGACAGTTTCTGCAAAAATAAAAAACTGGACAGTTTTTTAGAACTGGACAGTTTTGCAATTCTGCGAAACTGGTCAGTTTTTCAGAACTGCACAGTTTCTGCAGAAGCAAAAACTGGACAGTTTTTCAGAACTGGACAGTTTTGCAATTCTGCAAAACTGGTCAGTTTTTTTTTTTTTTTTTTTTTTATATAAAAATAAAATCAAGCAAAGAAAACAACTACACTAATATTTACGAATTTTGACCAAAGCAAGCAAGCTTAAATCCCAAACTAACCTAAATACGCCAAATTGTTCCCCGGCAACGGCGCCATTTTTGATAACGTCCAAATACACTCCTCAAAGAGAAAGTGTACACGGTCGTATGCAATATATTTACCCAACTATGAGTCGGGGTCGATCCCACAGGGAACAATATGCTAGGCGATTAAGAAAGTAAGGAACTTTCACCAACTACGCTAAAGCCAAACGATAAATAATATTTTGGGTTTTTGAGAAAATTATAACTAATGCGGAAATGTAAAATTACCTAGAAAGCGAGTAAAATGATCAATGGCCACAAGCATGGATAATAGGATATTACACTCAAGTAACGATCCAATGTATTTCACGATTTTACAACTAAGAACGGGTTTATGTCAATAGATAATGATTTCTAAAATCTCATTGAAAGTCTTCCAACCAAATCAATGAATTTCACTCTAAGCTTTTCCAAGCCTTAGAGTGTGATATTAGGCACAATCAATTTAACCTCAAGTAACTATCC
Source organism: Lycium barbarum (assembly GCF_019175385.1). Classification (NCBI taxonomy): domain Eukaryota; kingdom Viridiplantae; phylum Streptophyta; class Magnoliopsida; order Solanales; family Solanaceae; genus Lycium; species Lycium barbarum. Next base: position 119,692,461 of record NC_083344.1, on the reverse strand, counting down.
TCTTCCGAGCTCAAGTTATTAGATGAGTTTAATGACCCAAATTCTTGTTAATTAATCTTTCCCAACCTAGATTTCCTTTTCCAAGCTCAATCTAAGTAAATGGGTGAGTCCTAGGGTTAGCTAATCCCTTTGGAAACATTCAAGAACGAGATTAATTAAATCAACAAAGACCCACTTCTATAGCAATAAGAATCATTCAATACATAAGCATAACAAGAGTTTCAAACCAAACTTTAATCAAGAATACTTTCATAAACGAGATTCAAGTCTAGAAATGAAATACTACACACTAAAATATTCAATACAAAACAAGGAGTTGAAGAAAGGTTTAAGAATTATCTCATAAAAGTGCTCCAATCTTCTCCTCCAATGGTGTAGGTGAAAACCCTAGCCTCCAAAACTTGCAAAATGACCAAAGATGAAAATGATATGCCCCAAATCTCTCTTTTGTAGCTGCCCTCTATTTTTCCAAGTCCAAAAAATGTCAAAATCTGCCCCCATATTTCTGTTTTTGCAATTCTGCTCGTTTTTGCAAAACTGTCCACTTTTGACAGTTTTGCAAATCTGTCCCGTTTTTGCAAAACTGTCCAGTTTTGACAGTTTTGCAAAATGGTCCAGTTTGGTCTCTTTTTGACTTTCTTTTCACTTGGTTTCTTCCGATCACTCATTTCAGCTACTTGGCTTGTTTTGCTCTATTTTGTTCCATTTTGATCCATTTTGCTCTTTTATGCTCTCCGGGCATCTTTTCCTACAAAACAACATAAAAACACAAAAAGTAACAACAAACGTGCTTAAGGAGTCACAAAAGCTTAAGGAATTAGCGTCGAATATCGCGTAATTTCACGACTCATCATCGGCTCCACGCTTGGGGCCGGAAAGATACGCACCAAGCTGTCCCTGGCCCCAGATTCGGAGGTCCGGCTGGCCGACCTCGTGGCCCGAGGGATCGTAAGATGCCCGAATCCTGCGGCTTCGCTGGTAGCGGGTGGAGTGCCCGAGAACATATTCTCAAATTCGTCAGGCCTCGGAGCCGGGGTTGAAGAACTTGGAGTAGCCTCAGGATCTTCAGCAAAGGTCGGGGGCTCCGTAGTGGCAGCGGTCTCATAATCAGGCAACGGGCCAACCACCGGCGGAGCTTCGCTCTCGGGGGCTGGCTTGGTTCTTTGAGCAGCTTCGGCAGCAGCCACCCCCCAGATCTACGTACCCGTTGTAGGGGGATTTCTTCGGAAGAGGTTTCACCTGAAATGTCAACGAAATCAATCGACCTTAAAGGAGTAGGGGAAAGAATTTCTTCTGCACCTGTGTGAGAAACCGAAACCAGAAGTCCTTCACCAGCAGAAGGAAGGGGTGGAACGGCAACAGACTCCTCCGAGATCGGAGCCACGAAAGGCTCGGCATCAACTCTCCGAATAATAATATCGGGCTCTGTTTCGTCCCGTAAGGTCCGAGTAACGCTTCTCGCCCTCTTCTTCGACTGTTGCCCTTTGTCCGAGGGCCTCTTTATTTTGGCAGCAAGGGCACGAGATGTACCCGCTGTATCAAACTCGGGTGCTGACATTGTGGGTTCGGCTGTCAACTCCGGCCTGGGTTCCACCGAGCCCTTAGGCAAACCTGAAAGTCAAAGACACAGTAAATACTGGTAATAGAGGATGCAATAAGCACGAGTAAAAGCAAAGTATTACAGTGGTTCTGGGCGACCCATCGGCCGCGTGACAGGTGGCCCTATGTCCGGTCATCGTGGATATGTTGACTGAGGAGTGCAGTGACCCATTCACTCAAGTTCCGGACGACCGGAGGAATATATCTATGGGCTGACATAAATAAGAGAAACGGTGAGAAAGTAGGATCAAAGTCTGACGAGACATGCAAAAACAATTACTTAAGGGTTCAGACTTACGCTTGTTGTTCCACTTCTCCGGAAAGGGCATGTAATCGGCCGAAATGATGTCTTTGGTCCTCACCCGGACATATCGCTCCAACCAGCCCCTCTCTCTGTCTTCGTCCATTTTCGAGAAAAATGAATTCCGGCTACGCTTGGTGAGTTTTATTACGCCACCCCGAAAAAGACTGGGCGAGTATAAACGTATCAGGTGGGCCAGCGTGAACTCCTTCCCGACATTGTTGGCCAACAAACGGAGGCATTCTACGACCCTCCAAACGATCGGACCAATCTGTGCCAAGGTCACTTCGTAGGTCCGGCACATGTCCAGGATGACTGGGTCGACCGGGGGGTCGAGCTTGAGAGTGAAAGGGTAAGTGTACACGTACAGGAAACCTTCCCGGTGGTCGGTGACTGATTCATTTGGTCCAGGTGCAAAAACCCGAACTGGACGGGTGTCCCACCCACAATCGGCCCGGACTATGTCGAGCTTCTCCTCAGTAATGGATGAGGGGTATTGCCTCACATCATATCCCCTATCTGATACCGAAGAAGGCTTTTCGACCTCAAGATCTTTGTTGAAGTGGGTTTGGCCGGTATAATGTCCGAGGCTGTAGGCTCGAAAGTGCTCTTTGCTTTGGCCGGAGATGCAGGCTCGGCTCCTTGAGATGAAACCGAGGGAATATCATGGGAAATGGTTTCAGACATTTTGAAATGCAAAAAAGAGAAGTCGAGTGGATTCGAGAAAAAAGTTAAAAAAGGGGAACAAGGGAGCATACGATGAAGAAAAAATCAGAAGGCGAGAAGCAACAATAAACCATGACAAACTAATGTAAGGGAGGGGCAAAGTTGCTTTCTTTCGCGTAAAGTAGAAAATGAATCAACAACGAACTTGGATTAAGAGGATGAACAACAGTGATGAAGATGAAGAAATGCAGTAAAGAGTGAGAAGGAAGAAGGAGTGAGTCGTGAAAATGGTAGAATGAAGAGGTGAAAAGGCTTTATATAGGTAAGGGCTGTGACGGTTACGATTCCCCAGCCAACCGGGAAACTCCACGTGTCCCCATAATTAATAAGGAATGACCCGAAACGACGTGCGTGCGCCGGTTGTCAGAACGGACCATCCGGGATGAGACACGTGGCCGATAAAGGGGGAACGTGACGCAACCGTTCCCGCCAAAGGGAAGAGATAACTACGGTCAAATGGAATCACCGGTTTCTTGATTCATCCACTTCCCGTTACTCTGATTAGACTTCGGTCCGGAAAGTGTAGGGACTATCTGTATACGGTAAAAACCGGATAAGCACTAAACTGGCGAGACAAAAATCGAAGGGAGAAAGGAACAAGAACGTGCATAGAGGCTCCCGTCCTGAACCGGAGAAACGCCTTTTACTGAAGCGGGGGAAGGGCGTTATTTGGTCCGCTTTTCTTCATGACCGAGTCAGTCATTGCCAATTGGTCCGTTTATTTCATGACCGGTTGTTTGAGGCCGTATGCCTGTTTGATCGTGGCCGGTGGTCCGGGAGATCCGTTGCACGGTTATCACGCGTCGATGGCGTCCTGCTATGCTCAATTGCCAATCGTACGAGCGTCAGACCGTACGGTCTACCTAATCCAATCTAACCCAACTCAGAGTTTTTTTATTATTATTATTATTATTTTATTATTCATGATGTGTGAAGCCCATGGGGCGCTACTATAAATAAGAGGCATTGCCCTCCTTGTATAGGGTTGGCTCCTTCTTATCAAGCATTCTTGTAAAAGCAAAATATACACAAAATCTCTCACATACATCAGATTCGTTCCGTATTTGTTATGTTCATTCCGTACATTTCTTAAATCAAACCACACTTATTTGCTAGTTGATACACGAGTAGAACAAATCATTGGTCATCAATTGCTCCTCGCAGCATAGTCACGTATTTCTTTTCTCCATCACAGGAACTCAAGATAAAATCACATATCCTATACCTCACCAACAAAATTAATTGATTATCCAAATTCGGGGTAAACAAGTTTTTCTTATGTAATTGCCATATATTTTGCAGTCTCCTAAAATTTCCTTTGCTGTTCCTTACTTGTATAAGAACTCAATAAGAGTTCTATGCAATGCAAATACCTCTGAAAGATTCCATCCTATCAAGGATGTATCCTTGCCAGAAATCTATCTCCCTCATGGTACAACGAGTGGCTTAATTAGAGGGCCGTCTCCATCCCATCGTTCTGTTTTAGTTTTCTACGCGGGAGGAATCCATGGCTACATAAGGCAAGTGCTAATGGAGCAGTGGGAAAGAACGACGATCCAGACGTGCAAATCCACGAGTACCTTCCGAAGAACGTGTCGTACTATGGCATGATTAGAAAGAGCAAGTACTGTATTTGCCCAAGTGGTTATGAAGTGGCTAGCCCGAGAATGGTTGAGGCACTTTACATGGGGTGTGTTATGGTACTCTTGAAGGATCATTATGTGGCTCCGTTTAGCGATGTTTTGAACTGGAAAAGTTTTGCCGTCGAAATGAATTCAAGTGATATACCTAATCTGAAGAAAATCTTGAAGTCAATACCTCAGAAAGAGTACATCAGAATGCAGAAGAGAGGCCTTCAAGTTAGGAGGCATTTTGAGGTAAATTTTCCTCCTAGGAGATATGATGTTTTTCATATGATTCTTCACTCCATTTGGCTTAGAAGGCTCAACATTCATGTCCATGACATCAAGGACGGATGACTGCTTCACGGGAAGTATACGGTATTATTTGGCTATGATGCTCGGATCCTACAAAAATGCTGGCACACTCAGTGTCAGATCCTCTAAATGAGGAGGCATATTTTTGAAGTATTCGAGCAACATAACTATTTGGTTAACGAAAATCTTTGCATAACTCCGCAGTTATGAGTTCTACGATCTCTGTGAAGTAGGAAAAGTTAGGCTACACATATATATATAGTTCATTATTTGCAACTACCTTAATTCAGGTGAAGATGATTTTCTAGTTCTGTATGCAACTTCATCCCTTTGATGTACCAACACTCCTTTTTATTTACTACTATATAGAAGCATGGGTCTCAACCCATGCTTCGTCGTCCGTTAAGCATTAACAAAAAAAAAGTGTGATCTCCATATTAAACACCAACCAATATTAAAAAAAAAAACACCAACCAATATTAAAAAAAAAAAAAAGAAGTAAAAAAAGTGGAACCCACAATATCAAACTCATGGGGAGAAAAAAAATAAAGTGGACCTCATATTAACAAAATCAAGCAATATAAAAAAAAAGTGAATCCCATATTAAAAAAAAACAATGTAAAAAAAAAAGTGCAGACTTTGTATTCGTAGCAAACACTAATATAGTAAAGTTTTAAATACGGAGCACAGACTTCAATGTTGTATTAATCCTGTTTTGAACATAGTATCCCATATTGACAAAATTAAGCAATATAAAAAAAAAGTGAATCCCATATTAAAAAAACAAACAATGTCAAAAAAAAGTGCAGACTTTGTATTCGTAGAAAACATTAATATAATAAAGTTTTAGATACGGAGCACAAACTACAATGTTATATTAATCGTGTTTTGGACATAGTGTATATATTATATGCATAAAAATAGTGCAAACTAATAATGTCCAAAAGGGTGAGCCCCATACTAAACAACACCAAGCAATATAATATATAAAAAAAAAAGCGAATCCCATATTAAAAAAATAAACAATGTAAAAAAAAAAGTGCATATTTTGTATTCGTAGCAAACACTAATATAATAAAGTTTTAGATACGGAGCACGAACTACAATGTTATATTAATCGTGTTTTGAACATAGTATATATATATATAAATTATATGCATAAAAATAGTGCTAACTAATAATGTCCAAAAGGGTGAACCCCGTACTAAACAACACCAAGCAATATAAAAAAAAAAGGAAGAAACTATATAAAACATGGGTTTAGACCTATGCTTCGTCGTCCATTGTCCCTTAAAAAAAAAAAGGGGGGGGGGGGGGGGGGGGCATACTAAATAACACTGCTCAATAAAAAAAAATAAGGGAAGGATAAAAATTGGAACTCACCATCTCCAAACTCATGGGAAAAAAAAAGTGGATACCATATTATCAAAATCAAGCAATATCAAAAAAAAAAAAGTGAACCCCGTATTAAAAAAATATAATGTTAAAAAAAAGTGCAAACTTTGTATTCGTAGCAAACACTAATATAATAAAGTTTCAGGTACGGAGCACAAACTACAATGTTATATTAATCGTGTTTTGAACATAGTATATGTATATATATATTATATACATAAAAATAGTACAAACTAATAATGTCCAAAAAAAAAAGTGTACCCCATAAAGGGTGGACTCCATACTAAACAACATCAAGCAATATAAAAAAAAAAGTGGAACCCACCATCTCTAAACTCACGGTAAAAAAAAGTGGACCCCATATTAACAAAATCAAACAATATAAAAAAAAAAGTGAACCCCATATTAAAAAAAATAATGTCAAAAAAATAAAAAGTGCAGACTTTGTATTCATAGTAAACACTAATATAATAAAGTTTTAGATACGGAGTACAAACTACAATGTTATATTAATCGTGTTTTGAACATAGTGTATATATATATATATATATATATATATATAGTGCAAATTAATAATATAAAAAAAAAAGTGCACCCCATATTAAAAAATCAAACAATATTCATGTAATTTCCAAAGTATCTCATTAAGTCAATAATGATGGATTCATTGCCACATGCGTATTCGTAGCAAACACTAATATAATAAAGTTTTAAATACGGAGCACAAACTACCATGTTATATTAAACGTGTTTTGAATATAGTATCCCATATTGACAAAAGCAAGCAATAAAAAAAAAGTGAATCCCATATTAAAAAAAACAAACAATGTCAAAAAAAAAAGTGCAGACTTTGTATTCGTAGCAAACACTAATATAATAAAATTTTAGATACGGAGCACAAACTACAATGTTATATTAATCGTGTTTTGAACATAGTGTGTGTATATATATATATTATGCATAAAAATAGTGCAAACTAATAATATCCAAAAGGGTGGGCCCATACTAAACAACACCAAGCAATATAAAAGGGCAGCCCGGTGCACTAAGCTCCCGCTATGCGCGGGGTCCGGAGAAAGGCCAGACCACAATATAAAAAAAAAAAACTTATATAAAGCATGGGTTTAGACCCATAATTCATCGTCCGTTATCCCTTAAAAAAAGGATGGGCCCCATACTAAATAACACCGAGCAATTAAAAAAAAAAGGAAGAAAAAAAGTGGAACTCACCATCTCCAAACTCATGAGAAAAAAAAAGTGGACCCCATATTATCAAAATCAAGCAATATAAAAAAAAAAAGTGAACCCCATATTAAAAAAAAAGTGCTGACTTTGTATTCATAACAAACACTAATATAATAAAGTTTTAGATACGAAGCACAAACTACAATGTTATATTAATCGTGTTTTGAACATAGTATATGTATATATATTATATGCATAAAAATAGTACAAACTAGTAATGTCAAAAAAAAAAAGTGCATCCCATAAAGGGTGGACCTCATACTAAACAACATTAAGCAATATAACAAAAAAATAAATAAAAAATAACCCACCATCTCCAAACTCACGGTAAAAAAATTGGACTCCATATTAACAAAATCAAGCAATATAAAAAAAAAAGTGAACCCTATATTAAAAAAAAATAATGTAAAAAAAAAGTGCAGACTTTGTATTCGTAGTAAACACTAATATAATAAAGTTTTAGATATGGAATACAAACTACAATGTTATATTAATCGTGTTTTGAATATATATATATATATATATATATATATATATATATATATATATATATATATATATATATATATATATATATATATATGCATAAAAATAGTGCAAATTAATAATGTCAAAAAAAAAGTGCACTCCATATTAAAAAAATCAAACAATATTCATGTAATTTTCAAAGTATCTCATTAAGTCAATAATGATGGATTCATTGCCACGTGCGTATCAATCCATTAGTGGGAGCAAATAAAATTGCTTTTGTTCAAAAGGTTAAGTAGTCAAACCATACAATTTTTTTTTATATTAGCCTGAGATCTAATCTAGATATTAAACTGTTGTATTTGCTATTCCGCCATGTCATTTATTTGTTATGTTTACTAAAATAAATATACTTAAAATATTTATATTTTAAAATAAGATAAAATTTAATTACTTTTTTATTTTTATTCTTACTCTAATAAATGTGAAAATAGATTAATGTCGTAAAAAAAAAATATCAAATGGAGATCAAATAATGAATAAGGTAAATTAGTCAAATTATAATTCTAATCGAAGTTTTCTTAAAAAATCATGCAAAAGACAACATGACAAGTAAAATGAGCTAAACCGAGAATATTTACCAAAAATTAAAAAAATAGTATTTCTTCGTTTAAATAGGAAATCAATTTCTACTTTGTTTCGTTTTAAACATGTAAAATTAATTTAATAATTTGAATTAGAATTATCCAAATAAAATTTGATAAAAAATAATAAGTATTTTACACCTTTAAATTAATCGAATTAAAATTGAAAGTATCAACTGATGCTTAAATATTGCTATTGTTTTATCTCAAAGAGAGGAAAATAGTTTCCTTTTAAACAAGTCTTCTCTTTTAAAAAATATTAATAAATTTATCGATTTTGTATTCGTAGCAAACATTAATATAATAAAATTTTAGATACGGAACACAAACTACAATGTTATATTAATCGTGTTTTGAACATAATATATACTCTCTCTCTCTCTCTCTCTCTCTCTATATATATATATATATATATATATATATATATATATAATATTACTATTAAAAAACAACTACATACACATAAATGCATTATAATCTAAAATGCGCACGGGGCATAGGCCGTCTAGTACACTTACAATATATGATTTGTGATTTTAGCCCCAAAAAAAGGTATTATAACTATCAAAATTGTGGATCAAACTTCTTCACTTCCTGTTAGAGAAAAATCACACGAGATCATCTCCTCGTTACTAAGTCAAGAAAAAGTGTATTAATGATTGTTCAATTTGCATACTGGAATGTTCATATTTTATTCTTTCTTTCTAACAACAATAAAAATAACGGCACAAGGATCACAATTCAAAGCATAAAACAAGGAGCGCAACGGGCACTTTAAGTTAAAATTGTGTGGGAAAAAGCTTCGGTCAAATTATCCAATACATAATTATCAGTTTGCCAACAATAGAAAATAGGGACTCATTAACTAACAACAACTGAACGTGGAGTTTGACATTATTATTTTCTGGCTTCGTTTATTGGCTCAAGGTAAATTTCCGTATCCGATGCGTCTTCATTTAATTTAGTCAATCCACCATAGCTCTCAACAATGTTAAAACCAAAAGCCACAACCTAGTGGTTTGTAAACTAATGGATTTAATTTATGTACTTTGCACGTGTTGAAAATTGTTATACAATATTATTTTATTGAGAGTTGCTAAATGGCCACACCAATTTGATCCAAATTTGGCCACACTTATGTAAAAATCACCATAACTTTTATTGTACAATTTTAAATTAAGATAAACTTAGAGAAGAAAAGATAGAAATGACATTAAGTAAGCATAAAGTATTAAATTTGACCTAAATAGTCATATGAATTTAATCCATTTGGGTCATTGTGGCCAAAATAATGTGACAAAAAGACCTTATTGTTATTTTATTCATTTAAAAGTCAACTTGACATAATTACGTTATTACATTGTCATAATTTTCACTAAGGTTCGGGGATTTAAAATATAAAGAAGAAAACAAAATAAAGAAGCCAAGAAAAATCAACATCTACTAAATAAAAAATTGACTTTGTATATGAAGTGTAGCTTTTGACAAATCTCTTTGTGGCCCTCCCCCAGCTCTGCCCTTGGTTGTGGCAGGTTACTCATCAATATTTTTATATCACCATTAAATACTTATTAAAGAAAGATTCAACACATCTATTCCGTGTTATCGGATTCAGTATGCGTAACTAGTTATTTATAAAGTTACTTTCAGCACTTAATGTTTATCAACTAACTCCAACGGGCTCTTAGCCACATGTCTTGATAGCGCATCGATTGGGATCAATTAACACCAATTCCAATTTGGAAGAACAAGAACAAGCAATTGAAATAGGAACTAGACCCAATACTTGACTAACAAAGGCGACATAATGTATAAATTTAAGCAAGAACCTTAGTATCTCACAAAAGAAAGGAAAAAGATAATACTCAGAAATCATAAACTTCAAATTCTGAGTCCGCCTTGTATAGACACAGGGATAGGGAGAAATTCCAATAGATAAATGTACTTTACTTTGATTAGTTTGCTTCAATGATATGGAGAGACAGAATGTGATGTGGAAGCACTACTATTAATAACCTTTCTGCTGATTATTATGTAACAGTAGGTAAAATCTTGGCAAACATATATGAACTTAGGAAGGCTATCAGCAGCCCCTTAAATAGTTTATAACTACTTCTTCACAAGACATAATATATAGCTTAAACTTGATGCAACTCCAACAGCAACTGTAGAACAGTATCACTAAATGACTGAACTAGAAAAGTAGACGATATCCGCAGCTTTCAGGCATTAAGAGATGAGATCAAAGCCCTGCTCCAGCAGACTTTGAGCTAATTTCTCATTAGCTGCTTCAGAGGGATGGAATCCGTCCCAAAAGACGTACTGTGTGGCATTGGAGCATGTCCCTATTGACCTGACATTGCAAAGGAATGATGTTTCTATCGTACCAGTCCCACAACAAGCTCTCCTTGATTCAAAGAATCCTATAGGGGTAAAAAAGTAGATTGTCAAAGGAAAATGTGATACAATAATCACATTTTTGGACCGCTCAAAAGAATAATAGCCAGCAAATGTATAGGTTTTGTATATTAAGTATAAATATACAGATGATGCACACTAGCTAACAGCCTGCCAGGCGCTACATCATAGGCACATTGAGATACACGAGATATACATATTGTATACAAAGAATATACGTTAAGTATACATATTATATACATAATGAGTGTATAGGTTTTGTGCATTTTGACTTGCGCCAGTAATTAATTTTGGCTGATGGGACAAAATTGAAAAAGTCCTACGTTAATTTTCCTCTTTGAATTTGAACGACAATAAATCCTCCCTCCACACCGAAGAAAAAAGAAAGAAAGATTTAACAGCCTTTAAATGCGGATGGATTTTTTATTTAGGAACTTTGAGTATCTCCTGATCAGTAGCATATGCAGAATTTTTCGTAAGTGGTGTCACTATTAAAAAAAGTGAACAAATGAATAAATCGCTACAACAATCATAGGTTTAGCTACTTCACCAAGTGCACCTGTTCCTTCTAGTCCGTCAATTTATCAACCCCTTAATTAGGTAAATGATGGATAAATTTATGGTTTCTCCTTTCTTTTTCGTTAAATTAATCTACTTTATAATATTGCCTGATTGATGTTCAATGATCAGTATAGTCAAGACGAAACAGAAAATGTGTTTCAGCATATTACCGCTATCTGCTGGTTTAGTGATCATATCGAAAAGAGGCTGATAGATGTCGAAGACAACAAGTTTGAGTCCTGGAAGCCTGCTCCTCAAATTATCTGATGTCCTGTTGAGCTTGCTGTTGAAGAAAACAGCATCTTGGTTCAATCTAGCAACACATTGATTGCTTCCTCTACCAAACAAAGTAATGGCTGCTGGCAAACAACCCGTTGGTGGCAGAGTTGTGACTCCGATTTTCCTTACTCCCATACTATAGAGGTTCTGTTCATACATTGCTGCTGATGTTAAAATACAGATTATATTTTCAACCAACAATTAAAATAAAGATTGTCATATTTAGCTACAGTGTGATCTGATTTTGTTTATGAGCAATTCATCCATTCCATTGCAATCCAAGGTTTCAGTAAGTTGCTACTCTCTCGGATCCGTTTTACTTTATATGATGATGTTTGACTCGGTACGAAGCTTAAGGAAGAAAGAAAGAATTCATAGAGGTGAATGTGTCATAATATTAGAGGTGAATGATTAAAGGTGTCCGTTTATATTTGATAAGCATGACGAGGTTGATCCCTCTTTCAGTAAGACTCAGCTATGGCTAGCTCTCACCATTTAAGAATACAAAAGAAAGTAAAAAAGAAGGATCTTTTAATGAACAAGACTCAATCTAGATCTGAAGTATCAACTCGAACAAGTATTGAACTAAAAAAGTTCCTTGATTTCGATATGGTTTGCCATCTAAGATAAATCTATTGTTTTGTTTTGTTACATAAAGTGCTTTAGTCCTTGTAGATTAACATGTCAAGGCATTTTTAAGATTGTAAGATCATGTAATTAGGGGTAAAATGAAAAGAGTTCCTAAATTTAAAAAGGTGTCATTTTTTCTAAACAGACTAAAAAAGAAATAGCGTCATATAAAATGAAATCAAAGGAGTATTCGGGCAAAGTTTCTATATCCCTATTTGCATTTCTTAATAGATAAGATATGATGCCTACAAATTTCATGCCGAATGCATCAATCCATTTAATCAGTGGCGAAGCTACTGTTATTCGAGGGGAGTCAACTGACATCACCTTTACCAAAAATCGTGGCTCACCATTGCATAAAATGACGGTTTACTAGTGATGGTAATTTCACGAATCTTCAATCAACTTGCATTTTATCACATCAAAGTCACTAAACTATTTTTTGTTACATAAAAATACTCAACTTCGCCCAAGTATAGAGTTAAAAATAAATTACTTAATTAGGAGAAGAGGAAAAAAAAGAACCTGAACAAATGTAGTATAAGACTGCATAAGCATGTCCGAAAACCGATCAGGTGAGACGATCCTGTTGAACATTGGATTAATATAATAGTTTTGAATAAAATCACTGCTCCCTGCACTTAATAGATGGATTCCTCCTGAGATTATGTTATTAGCTTGGGCCCTCCCCACTAAATTCACTACCTTTCCTTGCCAATCCCTGTAATATTCTAGCTGCTGTGCCAAGGTAAGTGCACGCTGCATACAGTATATTTCAAGTTAATTATACACGAGACCATAAGATTTCATTCGGGTTATTAACTTATTCACATAAGGTCTCTCGATATTATCTATTACTTTATAATGTAAATTGTAAAGCTCTTGACCATAAAATAACCACTAAGAATTGTGGTGAATGGGTATGATCTATCCATCCTTCATTAGCACGGCACTAATATGGATTAGTTGGGTCCACCAAGGTGGTACCCGGGCACGGTGCGAAGTTTGAAAAAAAAAAAGGTCACAAAATTATTTTTTGTCGAATTAAAGTAATTGAACTTTATCTATTATAGTATGAAAGTCACAAGAATATTTGTTTATCACAATTAAAAAAGTTGCTGAACTATGTGTGACTTGCTCAAAAAATATAAAACTACAGCAGTTCAGATTTTTTGGCTCAAAAAGAAATACGAATGATAGAAAATAAAATAAAACATTATTTTGTAAATTTTTTTACTTCCCATATTATCTAAAATGAAAGAACTAAAAACAATTTAATGAAAAAAAAAAAAAGAAGAAGAAGATTATTCATCGTCATAAATCTGATGTTTAGGTCATTTGTATACGCTAAACATTTCTACATACAGTTCAGTTACTTTTATGCGACAAAAATTAATATTTTCACGTCATTGTTATAGTGAACAAAGTTAAGTTTTTTTAATATGACAAAATATAATTTTGTGATTGCACTATCACGGTGACTAAAGTTCAATTATCATGCATAAAATTAACTCAAAAACTTCAAAAGAAGATTAAAGAAACTAACATAAAGCTGAGGAGTCCTTTCATAATAACCGGAAGCAGCAGAGGCAAAGTTGACACCAGTGAGTATATTTCTCCCTCTAGCCTCTGGGCTAAGGTAAGCTGGTGGGTAGGTAGTGAACCCAAGATATTCAGCTGTCCATAAATAAGACATGCAACTATGAGAGAAATGAACATAAGTTGAACTAAATCCATTACTTTCGATACAAAACATAAATATATGTGCAAAAAATAACTAATCTATCGATACATACTGTATTATAAACTCCTATCAAATGTTCAATGGATTCAGCGGTAAATATTTAAAACTTGAATCTATCTTGAATCCGCCCCTACATAATATAGAAAAACTTAATTGATTTACTGAAGCTTTTGTACGCATGCAGGGGCGAACCTAGTGAAGAACCTGTGTGTTTCATCCAAATAAGTAACTTTGGCTTAGACCATGTATATGTATTAAAAAAAAACTCAATAATAGATTTGGTAAAGACACCAAACTTATAAATTTCAAATTTTGAATCCGCGTCGAATGTATATTACCAGTGAAGTCAGTGGCCAGCTTTCCATTGCAGAACCTTCCGGTGGGTCTATGTGTAACAAAATCTCTTCCATAAGGAAGAAAATTTGCCTTGATGAGAGTAGTTAAATTGTTATTATTTCCAACATCAACTACAGAGTCACCAAAAATGTTCAATGCTGGAACAAGAGGATCCCCATTCACTACATAAAAAACTATAACAAGAAAAATAACACATTTCAAGAACCTCATATCTTTTTCTTTTTTTTTTCAAGTGATTTTCTATTTTTCCCTCACTTTTTTTTTCTTCTCTTTTTTTGGTGGGGTGTGGAGGAGAATTTAAGAAGAATTGGAATAAGTAAAGGTCAAAAAGTGAAATAACTGATGGATAGAAAGTTGATAGTTTCCATGTGAGTATGGGGCATGTTTGGCACCTCTTAATATAAAGCTAATGTTTGAATATTGACATTATTAGGCGAATTTATAAAGCTAACTGCTAAAAAGCTTGTTTCTTTTTTGTCCTTTACTGTGAGTTTGTTTAGGAGTATGAGTGTGACGAATTTATTTTTAATAAAGGCTTAGCTTAAGATACTTTTTCAGGAAAACTGAAAGCAAAATTTGTGTGACACACAGAAAATTTGCTTTAGCTTGACGACTGGTGATTTCAAGTGGATACTTATTTTTGAAGAAAAAGAAATGTTTTTTGACGGCTCAATTTGAGAATTATAACTTCTATCTGTCCATAGTGAACCTACTTTAATTAATTAAATTTATGTGAAGGAAATTAATATTGACACACACAAATGAATAATATATCGTGGCATAAATGCTAGAGAAGCTCGAGGTTAAGGATAGATATTTGAAGATATTCTCGCCGCCACCCCCCAACACCACACCCCCCCATCCGCCCGATGGGATATTTGGTCATATATATGGAATGGAGGGAGTACTATATAGTTAACTGACAGGAAGTGAATAATATTTTTGTGAACCGTTATGTGTATATACACAATAGGTCGTCACTGTTTGAAAATAGAAATTGATTTGGGACAAGAAGTAAAGCCTTAAACCGTAGTAATTACCAATCCAAACTTATAAGTCAAATTATGGTAAGAGGCTAGTATAACGAGTCCGAAATCAAAATGCCCCCCAAAAAAATTATGTGGAACCAAAATATCTCAATAAAAAAAAAGTGATAAAAATACTTTTAGCGTAGTAAAAATTACTACGCTAAAGTAGTTCACGGAGACGGAGCCGTTAACTGCTTAACTTTTTTGTATAGAGCAGTAAAATAGCGACCACAAAAAAAAAATTGGCAAACTTTTTTTTTTTGCAACACTTAGTGTGTTTTTTCATACTTTGATCAACGATTAGTCGTGTGTCAAGACTCCGAAACGTCAATATTTTATATAGAGCCTGATATTTTTTTTTTGCGTAAAATAATGTAGGCTCAATACATCAAGGATATGTATACGTTCAGATCGTCATTTTAGGGGTTGAAAAGGTGTCCGAAGTAAGTTTTGTTTGAAAAAACTTAGTGTTTGACTATAAGGTTATTTTAGTCAACTTTATATGTCGAGAAAATTAGTCAGCTTTATTTTCAAAAATTGAAACCGCAGAAGTAAAATTGACATTCACATCTTATAAGTAAATAAAACTGAAAATTTCACGCCAATTTGGGGAAAAATTGAAATTGAATGGGATAAAAGGTGTTTTTTTAAAAATCGGTTCGGCCAAACCACCTTGCGGCAGTTTGTCCGCATAGATCTCGAAAAAATACGCAAGTTCAAAACAAACAAAAAAAACGCGTAAAATGGACGCCCGAGCGTAAAGTTATGACCATCTAAAGTTTGACCACTTTACAACTAGTTTTTCTCCCTATATTTTTTAGAATTATATTTATATTCAAAATAAAGTTATGTCTTGATTAAAAAATAACACGCTTAAATCAAAACCTTAAAAAATAAAACACTTAAATCTTAAACAAAACTTACTTCGGGTACCTTTTCAACCCCTAAAACGACAATCCGAACGTTTACGTATCCTTGATGTATCCTTCAAAATAAAGTTATGTCTTGATTAAAAAATAATACGCTTAAATCAAAATCTTAAAAAATAAAACACTTAAACCTTAAACAAAACTTACTTCGGGTACCTTTTCAACCCCTAAAATGACGATTCGAACGTTTACGTATCCTTGATGTATTGAGCCTACATTATAGTACGCAGAAAAAAATATCAGGTTCTATATAAAATATTGACGTTTCGGAGTCTTGACACACGACTAATCGTTGGCAAAGTATGAAAAAAACATTAAGTGCTGCAAAGAAAAGATTTATTAAAATAAGATGTTGCGATCTTTTTATGGAAAAAAACACTAAGTGTTCTTTAAGTGTGTTATTTTTTAATGCGTAACTTTATTTCGAATATGTTGCAAAAAAAAAAAATTTGTAAATCGGATGTCCGAGCGCAAAAAACCGCGTATATTCAAAATAAAGTTACGCTTTAAAAAATAACACACTTAAATCTAAACCCTAAAAATTAAAAACTTTAAGCTAATGAGAATAAGTCTTCAAGCAAAAATGGACGTGTATGTATATAGAACAGTTAAACCTAAAGTTTACAAACAAAACTTACTTCGGGCACCTTTTCAACCCCTAAAATGACGATCCGAACGTTTACGTATCCTTGATGTATTGTGCCTACATTATTGTACGCAAAAAAAATATATCAGATTCTACATAAAATATTGACGTTTCGGAGTCTTGACACACGACTAATCATTGGTTAAAGTATGAAAAAAGCACTAAGTGTTGCAAAAAATAAAGTTGGACAATTTTTTTTGGTACTATTTCTATAACGCAGTATTTTACTGCATTATAGATTTTTTTTTCTAACTGCTTCTATAACGCAGTAAAATACTGCTAAAGCAGTTAACGGCTCCGTCTCCGTGAACTGTTTTAGCGCAGTAAATTACTGCGCTAAAGATATTTTTGTTATTTTTTTTGGGGGTATTTTGGTTGCACATGATTTTTTTGGGGGCATTTTGATTCCGGACTCCTAGTATAACTTGATAAAATCTTCATAGACCACTGTTCATACTCATGATAGTCCATCAAATTAAAGCATCGCAAATTGTGAGCGATAAAGACCCAAGCAACACTAGTAATTTGGATATATACGTCTAATTAAGAGAATTATTTTGTCATATTAATTAGTAAAAGGGATCGGATCACGCTTTGAGTAGCAATAAAATTGTACCCATGATTTATAGATCACGAGTTCAAAGTTGTGGAATCAGTATGTATCAGGATATACTATATCTATATTAAACTTTCTTAAAATGCAGCTCTTTATCAAAACTTCACATGAACGTGAAATGCTTCGTGCACTGAGTTACCCTTTATTTCGTCACACTAGTATTTAATTAGTAGGGCATTTATAAAGTCAATTGTGAAGAAGAAGAATCTTTGTACTACTCCTAGGAAAGGCGAAATGCATTGAATTGGGGAGAGTACTTCGCACAACTACCTTCAAGCTAAGTATTTATGAATCCAAACGCCCTGCTAATTATAATGAGATATCAGCACCCTCTTTATTGCTACTGTAAAGCTTCAGCCTTCAGCTACTGTTACAGTTTATCACTTCACAGTTTGTAGCATATCTAGTTTTTAATTTATTTATTTTTCTGTAAAAGAATATTGTTTTATAATTAGTTCACGCCCAATGCATCACCAACTTACACCAAAATAATGTTGAGCTTCAAATGCCTGACGTAATCATGTTCCTTTCTATTCCCCACGGTTCAAAATAAGTGTTCACTTAGTCTTTTTGACACCCTTAAAGAAAACGGTAACTCCTATAAGAAAATACTAATTTCTAGATAAAAAATATGTATTTTGACTAAACTACCCTCAATTAATACTCACTCCGCCCCAAAATATGTGTCATCTTAGCAAAAAAGAATTTGTACTAAAATAAGTGTCATCTTAAGAATTTAAGTGAAAAATTGGCAAGTGTTTCCAACTGTGCCCTTAGCATTAAAAAGTATCCCTCTTTAATATTGCTCAATTCTAAAACAAAATCTAATAAATAGGGTAGTTTAGTAAACTTCACATTGTATTTATTAATTTCTTAATGAGACACTTATTTTGAGACGGAGGGAATAAGACTCTTGCATATTTATGCCTTGAGTAAAGGGACAAATCTGAAAAATAAAGGTAATTACTTAAGTGGACATGAAACGGAGGGAGTAGAAACTTTATTTAAAAAAAAAAATTAACCAGCAAAATCCAACTTGCATTTTTCTTTAAAAACATTAGAAAATTGTATTACCACACAAGTATAGTACGTACATGCATTTTATACATATACACACACAAACTTATTAGTTTCTGGAACATAGTCTATAATACTGTTTCAGGTTATCAGAAAAACCTAGTTAAAATTTAAGTAAGACGAAAATTATTGTTATCACCAGTCTTTTATCATGTTACTTTAGACTTTTAATATTCCGGAGGACGCCACTAGAACAGTATATTTTAGTACTTTAAGAGGCTCATGATTTGTTTTAACGGGTGATTATGGGTTTTACAATCTCAGTTCCCAGCTTTCTGTTTAGACTTATTTATTTCAGTTTTATTGGTTACGATAACCTTTTTCAATTAAATCGGACAACACCACTAATTTTATTCCTCATGTTGGTTAGTTCAGGGTTCGCTTGACCGTTAGTTACGTAGGGTGTCAATCACGTACTTCCCTAATTTTGGGGCCTAACATTTTATCATTGTTGGGTGTGCGAACAAAATATCACATTGGTAGCTTAAAAGAAAAAAGAGTTATTTATAAGGTTTTAAATACTCTTAATGATGTGAGATCTTTCAAAAAAAACTGTGCGAGCTTGACCCAAAGCGGACAATATCACATTATATTAAAAGTATCTTTGGACTGTTTAGCCCCAAGATGGAGGAGAGTCAACGTGGCGGGACGAGTATGAAGATGGAGGAGTGTAGTGTGGGGCCTGGCTTAGTGCCTCGGTGGCACAAAGACATGTTGAATCTCTGACTCATGAGTTAGGCTAATGAGCCATATGTAACTTAGAAAGGTGTCGGATACTCTTAATGATGTCAACGTCTATAAAACTACCCCTGTAGGCGGTATCTGAATTAGATTACTCTTGCTTTCCATGCAATTTTCGGTTCTCTTTTTTCAGCACTCAAACTTGTAAGAAACTTAAGTTAAGAAAAGGAAACAGATTCATATGAGCTTGAAAGCATCATTGAGACTCTCCATAACGTACTCGTAACCAAGTCTGCCAGCGCGGCCCTGGAATTCATCAAACTCGTCCTGTGGAACTTGTATGCCAACTAAAACATTTGCACCAATTTGTCCCTTTTCAAAACAATATAAAAAATAGATCAAATTACTTCGAAATAATAGCACACGGACTAGCTAACAGAGAAAAATGGAACTTGAAAGTCTAAAAATAGCTACCTGTGCACGATAATGGATCAAAGTTACATTCCAACGCGGGCTGAAAGCATCTAAAAACTTCCATAAAGTGCCAGCCTTCTCGGGGAAAGTGAATCGACAAAAAGCTCATCGTGAAGATTTGATCTACCTCCCATCTGGAAAGATCGATAGCACGTGGAAAAAAGATGAAATTAAAGCATATAAGCCACAATATCTACTGAAAACCCCATATATCAGCAAATCAAGTAGAATGATATCCAACATGCTTTTCACCACAGAGATACAAATCTTGGTTCTTTGCTAATGTACTCAAACAGATAACAACGAGATTGATTGATATTCTTTTTACTGATTGAGAATACCAATTCTTAAGTTCGTTGATATAAATACTTTAAAGAAATGAACATTGGATCTGACTCAACCCTAAAAGCTAGTTCAAAAGGTGAAATTGCACAAGGCCGTGATAAAGAGAGCCAATTTTTCCTCGTCCCACCAATATGGGACTCAACACACTATTCATAAAATAAAAACATAAGTAACAAACACGGTTCTATTTGAAGGATTTGATGAAATTCAGGAAGTTACCAAATGTCTCAAGTGATCTTTGGCCAAGTCATTTTCTGTAAGATTAACAGTATGCAGTTGTGCTGATCTCATCCTCTCTATCAGAGCTTCAAGTTCCAACTTTGTTTCATGAGAAACACTGCAGATCAAAATAGAACACAAGATTTTGAATATAAAAGGTTTAATTATTCATTAACAGATGTAGGCTCATGAAAAAATAAATTCTTGTGAACAAGACTGAAATCTGTTAAAATGATCAAGAACCTTGCCTGTAAAGCACTAGAGCTTTTTCTTTGCTTGAATTATATCTATACTTGAATTCAGTAAACTTCATTGTTGGTCCGACCTGTGATCCAAGTCAATGTTTCAAGTTTGTTAGAGAAACTAACAGATGTAATAAGCAATATTGCATATTTTAAGTGTTCTAAGTGACCTGTTCACAGAAACATTTGAAGCTTCCCCGCTCTTCTGGCATAAAAGTAGCTAGCACAGCTTCCTTCTTTCTGCCAACATCTGCAAGTTCGCTTATCAATCTTAGTCTGTCAAAGTTCATATTGGCTCCACTATTTATCGCGACTGCGTTTTCATCCTTGAGGCCATAGTACTTGCAGTATGCTTCAGCTCCAGCTAGAGCAAGTGCACCTGCAGGCTCTAATATGCTCCGTTTCTCTTCAAACATGTCCTGTTAAAAAAAAAAAAAAACAAGTAACTATCATGTCTAATAAACTAAAATTCAGAAAACGGTTGTCAATTGGACCAATTATACTGACCTATTGCATGAAATAGCCACTTCTAGATTATCTTGAAAATGGTCTTATTATGTGAGAAGATAAATAAGGCATAGCTTTTGTGGTTTCGTCATATATAACACCACAGACATGCAATAAAAGGAAGAGAATTTGATGGTCATCCCTACAATACACTCCAACTTTTACATTAAGATGGACATTGACTAAAATTTCAATGGTCACTCTGAAGGGTATTTAAAGATTTTGTTTTCAGTACTACTAGTGGCAAAAAGCAAGCAGATAAAATAAGAGTTCTTGTACTCCATATATAAAAGCGACACGTAATGTTGAAGTTGGTGACACTAACCTTTATCGATGCACATATAGCATCGTGATTAACTAGGACCACCCCGTCTATTAGTTCCTTACAGCGACAGAAAGTTTCTTCGCCAACCACTTTAACAGCTACACCATCTGCAAATCTTCCAACTTGGTCCAGCATGACTCTCTGACCATAATGTAATGACATTGCCATTGCATTTGCATCAGATGGCTCAACTCCAACAATCTTTATATCAGGGGCAACCCTTTTCATATAGGCAGCAATACCAGCTATAAGACCCCCCTCCACCAACAGGCACAAAGATAGCGTGAATTTTATCTTTGAGTTGGCGATTAATCTCCATACCTATAGTGCCCTGCCCTGCTATGACATCCGGATGATCAAAAGGAGGGATGAACGTCTGGCCTTCCTCGACAGCCCTCTTTTTGGCGCATGCTTGCGCTTCATCGTAGGTGTTCCCCACGAGAACAGCATTAGCATCCAATCTCTTAACTGATTTCCACTGTTCATTTGGTAAAACGAAAAAACATAGTTTTAGGAAAGATAATTAGCTTAGAAACACTTAATAGGATAGCTATGTATGGGAAGCCATAAAACCAGGGGCAGAGCGTATATACGAGGTCATATTTTTTTTATGTATATATGATAAATGTTGAATTCCCTTGGCCTATGTTGTTCTGACTCTTCAAACATGCCATGGGGAGCGAGTCCGATCCTCCAAATTTAGTGATTTTTAGCGAACCGGGTGCAACAACATTTTGAAGAGTCTGAGCAACATAGCCTTTGGCTTCCTCGTCAGTTTAATTACTTCTATATATTTTGAATCTCCTTAGTGAAAATTCTGGCTTTACCATTGCAGAAAAAAAAAGTGTAACAAAATTCTAACCTTAATCTCTGGTGTAGTGACAGGCATGACAATGACAGCACTGCAGCCAAGTTGTGAGAAGCTAATGCAACACCTTGAGCATGATTACCAGCTGATGAGCAAATGACACCTCTTTTCAGCTGCTCCTCTGACAGATTGGCCATCATATTGTAAGCTCCTCTAAGCTTGAATGAGAACACCTGCCAAATAGTATATGAACATTAATGTTACTGAATGCAGAAATATCTACAACTATAAGAATCTGTTTTTTTTTTATTTTTTTGTTTTTTTTAAGTCAAAAGAGTTTCAACAACATATATCAGAATAAAAAAGAAGAACAAGTAACCAAGTCTTAAGTTAAAACTTAGAATAGCAAGTGAATTTGGGAAAAGAAACATCCAAGATTAGATAAATCACCTTTAGGGGTCGTTTGGTTAAAGAATAAGGGATTATAGTCTCGGGATAAATGTGAGATTATTTTATTCCACATTTAGTAGACTTTTTAATTTGAGAATCAACAATCCCGGGATTTTTTATACCACAATTATGGTATTATCTTTATAACATACTCCTTGTGGAATAAGAATCCCATAATAAAACATTAAAATGACACATTTTCCCTTCTATAGAACTTTTCTCCTAAATCTTTTAAGAAAGCCAAGGTTAAATCTCAAAATAAAAGTTTATCCAAATTTATCTAGTTTGAACCAAATCCAGATTTTACATTATATTCTGTGTATCCCCATTTTATCGAATGAAGAAACTTCTATCAATCAAAGTATATATTCACTCAATAATCTCATCATTTAATCTTCGTATTGGAATATCCGGGTATATTGTAAAACCAATTGATCCCATAATGTACAATAGATTTAAGAAGTTGCTACATATCGTGTGGAAATGTAATGTAGAGAAGAGCAGAAGTACCACAGGCTCCTGTAATAGTAAAGCTCACAAAACCAAAAAGAAAAAATTATGGTTGAAAATAAATTATTATACTAATGATGAGTTATGAAATTTATTAGACAAACTTATTCGAGGAATCAGATACGATCAGGTTCACTCGGTCAATTTTATGATATTTCACGTGTTGATGACTTAACAAACTCATTCGAGGAACCAAATATGTTTATAGAGGGACCAGATGAGAAATCAAATGCGATCAGGTTCTAGCCATTGCTTCAGTCAATCAACTCTACAGCTGCAAAGCTATTGACACTGTACCAACTGGCAGCAGTGCAGTAGCAACACAGATGAAGCAATGAAATTCACTTTCACAAACCAAGTCGAGGAACCAGATAAGGACCGGATGAGGAACCAAATGCGATCAGGTTCCAGCCGTTGCTCGGTCAACTCTACAGCTGTAAAGCTGCTGACACTATAGCGACTAACAGCAATGCAGTAGCATAGCTGCAGTGTACTAGTGGACGATGCAATGTTTCCTTCATCTCAACACTTGCTCCCCATATATAAACAACATTATACAAGTGTAAACCTAACACTTTGAAAATTAGTAAAGTCATTCTCTCACAAGCAGTAGCCGCCGCTGCTCTCAAAGTGCTCATCAAGAACAAAGCTGCAACAATTAAAGGACTAGTTCTGCAATCAATGTTGATGGTTTAAGTCCTTTAAGTTGTTGAGTCTTTGTCTTTTGTTCTTACTTGTATTCCTACACTGCTTTTGAGAAGTTCTTGGTAGGACAGATTTTCATCCTATTTGTGGTGTTCACTTGGCTATACTTAGTCAAGGTTTGTTCTTCGCAGTAAAGTCATTGTAAGGTCTTGCAATAAAGTTATGGTAAGGGGGAGGGATTAAGAGTTTAATCCTAGGTTGCAATAGGTTGTAATCTGAAGTTGCTCGATTATAGTGAAGTTTGAGGAAATCCTACTCTGATAGGTTGTGGTTTTGATCTCTTGAGCAAGGACTTTTTCACATAAATATCTTGTGTTATTTACTTTCTATTTTACTCAAGGGAACATATAGAAAACCTGGTTCCCTATACTGTTTGATGGACTCATATATTCTATCAACTAATAATTGAAGTATGAAATCACTGTATAGTTTTACTATATATATTTTTTAATTCCTTAGAAATTAAATGACATCTAACCCCAATGAATCTAAGCTGATGTAGCTTTACAAGATTTGGAAAATTGTACAACTGAAAAACATCCTACTATAAGTTTTGTAGATTTTTTATCCTTTATCATATTATCACTTGATTCAGCTTAGATTAACTAAAATAGAAGATGTTGGGTTCCCCTACCTATCAATTTGGATTCCCAAATCGTTTAGGAAGGTACTTTCTTGTATTTTTGTTCATGTGACTGCTAGGGTTATCCTAATTCGTTAGGGTTAGCTGAGGAAGAGGAAAGTTTATTACTTATGTGGTGATACTTTATGCGCAAAATCATCCTACATAAATAAATTGTATTATCCTTTAGTCATAGCCTAAAACATGTTCATGCTCCTACTAAAATCTTATGGACATAATAGTTTCCAAAACAAATAAAATAAATTGTGTTATCGTTTAGTCATAACTTAAAACATACTTCATGTTCCTAAAATCTTATCGGCAATAGTTTCAAACATAAATAAATTATTTTATCCTTTACTCTTAACCTGAAATATGCTAAATCATAATTACAAGTTGTGAATACATTTTGCTTAGGTATTCAATCATTATTTTATAAAACATACAAAGTAACACATGTTGCAGAGCTTGATTCTAACAGGGGCGGATTTAGAGGGTGGCGAGGGTGTTCACCCAAACACCCTTGGCAAAAAATTACATTGTAGTATATATGAGGTAGATATTATGTGTTTATATACATATATTGACTTTTAAATACCCTGAACAAATGCAAAAAGTTAATTAAGTGGTCCAAGGCATTCAAAATTGTCTCTAGCGTCCTAGGTTTGATTTCCTCGTTAACTACCATGTCTTTTCTTAATTATTAAAAGAGTGACACATACTTAATATTTTAAAAGGCAACATCTACATTTCTAATAACATCAACCAGAATAAGAAAATCTACGCACAAAAAGAAATAGAGTAGCAAAATTAGGTTTTGTAATTTAATAAATTCCAACCCATCTCCTTAAGCTAAGTTAAAAGTGATAGCTAAGAAAACAGATACCTAATGTGGGTGTAAATTTGATAATTTGAGACTCCCTCCGTTTCGTTTTATGTGTATTATGATTGGGCATGAAATTGAAAAAATTAATGTATGGTTAATTTTGAATTTCTTTATTCTAAACTAAAGATGGGTATATAATGTACCAAAATGCCTTTTGAACAACAGCCTTAAATATGTCATATATGATGTTGGATTTGAAGAATTACTAATTATGCACATAGAAAATAACTTTCTTTTTTAAGACATAGATTGAAGAAGAGAGAGTATCACAAAGTATATAATTTTTCAACGCTATATATTGAGTATAAAAGTTCATTAATATTCAATAAACTTTTAGAAAACACCTAAATTCCATTCTTTGTAACAGGGAAAAGCTAACTTATACGAAAGTACACCTCAATATACTTAGATTTGCTCTAGCCTCTAACGCCCTCTAGAGATAATATTTGAGACAATTTCTATCAAATATTTACCTTCTCAAGCAGAAACAATAATTTATTGACGAACATAGTCCCAAGACATAATATTAAATCTTATGTCCTAGTCCGTTATTCTTAATTTACTCCGATTATTTCCTAAAAAACATCAGTTTGAAATTAAGTGAACGTTCATCAATTTTAATAAGATTTATCAATTGTACCTTAGAGCAGAAAACATGTACCGCGTAGTACGTTGAGAGAAGCAGAGTTAGTAAATAGACTACAAAAGCCATGTGGAGAGACCAGAATATTAAGAGCAAAGCATTGATGCAATGAAAGATGGGACCATAGCCATACTTCAGGTTTAAACAAAGGTACTGACTTTATTACTTTCTTCCCACTCTCAGCACATATATATTCTTTTGGGCAACAAATAAATATTACTACCACCTGACCGGCAGTAATCACTACTATTAAAAAGAGGAATTAGAGACGGTTTTTTTTTTTTTTTTTTTTATCTTTGAACTATACATAATTCGTCACTAATTCTATTTAATGAAGAATTTTGTAACTAATTCCTAGGCTTTTGCTTCTGTTCAATACATAATGACTGAAGCCAACTTTGATTGGTTAATCCGATCAGTTCATCGATGATCGGCAAGTATGATGGTCCTAATGATGATCCTGCATGTATTTCATGTGTATCTCATATGTAAAAGTGATCTACAACTATACATAGCTCTTCATATCAAATTTGGTATGGAAACTTAATACGTAATACGAAGTGTAACTTGCTATAGTAAGTTAAATTGCATTGATAGTTTTAAAAAGAAATTACATTGTCACTCTACAAAACTTAAAACCAATATAAGTATGAACTGTGAAGTTTAATTTATATACATACACACTCAAAAGATATTTACGAGTAAATTCTCTTTGGGTGTGAGTTTTATGATATCAAAAATAAGACAAGTTACTCGCTATGACAAGTAAAAGTGACCTAAAAGTGCAAATTTTTTTTACACTTGTAATATATATAACAATCAGCCTCATTTTTTCAGGATACTTATTCCTTTTATTATGAAAATTACTAGAGAAGTTTGTGGGGTCCAGTCCCCTATCCCATATTTTAAGGAAGGGAGATTTTTCTTCCTTTGACAAAATCACATTGGTAGCAATTGTGGAATTGGCCAACAAGCCAATTCTTTTGTTCACATAGTCGTGATGTAAGCGCTTACCTCATCTTAGTCGTGATGTAAGCGCTTACCTCATCATAGGAAATTCATTTCTATAAATAGGCAGCTTATGGTTCATTTGTAACACACCAAAATCTTAGACAATACATCTGAGTGATAGCAAAGTGAGGTATTCCATAGACTGTAAGAAAATAGTCTGTGAAGAAAAATAGAGTGTGAGTGATATTGTAGTGAGGTGGGAAAATCAAAAGAGTGTTATTTCTTTTGAGGGTGTAGTGGTCTTAGGAGTATTTGTACTCATTACTACACAGTGTAAAATTCCTTACTATAGTGATATCAGCTGCTCCTCTTGGCCGTGGTTTTTCCCTTGTTCAGAAGGGTTTTCACGTAAAATCTTGGTGTCATTATTGCTGCATTTTATTCTTGCTGATTTAACCATAACTTAGTGTTCCGCGTTTATCACTAATATCATGAATATTATTTTTGCGGGTCTATTTTATTCCCAACAAGTGGTATCAGAGCCAAGGTTCTGTGTGAGTATGCTCTGTGGTTGCAGCACAGTCTGAACTTCCACATCAGAAAAGAATTACTTTGGTCTTCGAGTAAAATAGTATTTATATTTGTGATAAACGATGGAAGCCAACACTAGTAGAATGGTTACTTTGAGTGGCGTAAATTATGCCATTTGGAAGGGCAAAATGGAAGATTTGCTCTATGTCAAGAATTTTTATCAACCTGTCTTTGGAAATAAAAAGCCTGATAATAAATCAGATGAAGAGTGGAATTTGTTGCATCGGCAGGTTTGCGGCTTTATTAGACAGTGGGTTGACGATAATGTGTTGAACCATATTTCTGGAGAAACACATGCTCGGACCCTATGGGAGCATCTTGAAAGTTTGTATGCTCGAAAAACTGGTAACAACAAGATGTTTTTGATAACGCAAATGCTGGGTTTAAAATACCACGATGGTTCCGCAGTGACAAATCATCTGAATATTTTTCAGGGGATCATGAACCAGTTATCTGCTATGGGCATTAATTTTGATGAAAAAATTCAAGGCTTGTTTCTACTTGGTTCCCTACTAGATTCTTGGGACATTATTAGAACTTCATTGTCAAATTCTGCTCCGGATGGTGTGATCTCTATGGATCTTGCCAAGAGTAGTCTTTTAAATGAAGAGATGAGAAGAAAATCTCAAGGTTCCTCCTCATCAGATGTCTTAGTGACTGACACTAGGGGGAGAGGCAAGAATCGTGGTTCTCAAAATAGAGAACATCATAGAAGCAAATCCAAAAGCAGAATTAAAGATATTGAGTGCTATCATTGCGAGAAGAAAGGGCACACAAAAAAGTTCTGCCGGATTTTGAAAAAAGAGAATAGAGAAAAGGAGGAAAAGAAAGAAGATGGCAATCGTGTTTGTTGACACCCAATTTTGTCCCTCCCCTATTTATTTTACCCGGGCTGCTAAATTTATTGACGAGCTAAATACTTTATTTTCACTACTATTATTTTCGCTACTTTTATTTTCAACATTACGAGTATTACTTTACCACAAATTTTAAATGATTCGTAATCATTTCATTTTTCGGGTGCGGAATCGTTAAATTAATTACAAGACAACACTTTGCAAAATCTTTATTTTTCTACATATTAATTATTAATTGTCTTTACATAGTATATGTTGTACTAGTTATTAAATTAGAAGCCCAAAATAATTTAAATAAAGGAAGAAGGATCCGTATTTTCGGATCAATATTTGATCTCAAATAACCAGCCTATATATTAAATTTAACAGCCCAATACCCACAACCCATCTGCCAGCCCACTTCCTCTACCCGTCCAGCCCAACTCCCTACCAGCCCATTCCCCTAATACACTTCAGTTGAAACCCAAACAGAACCCTAATCTTTTTTCCTTTTTCCACACTTCCGCCTCCCTCACCCTTTCCTCTCTTCCCTCTCTCCTCGTCTCTCTCTACCCTACCGCTTCTCTGCCATCCTCTCTGTCTCCACCATCCCATGTCCCCCATGCGTCTGTCCATCTTGTCCCCCACGCCTATTTCTCCCACGCTCCTCTTTCTCTTCCTTTCTAAAACCCTAATCACAATACTATAAATAATCCGAATTTGGGAGGAGATCTGGGGGGATTTTTCAGTTTTTTTTGGGAAAGATACACGAGTATTTTGTTACAAACACCATTGATAGCAGTCGTTACTTTCTACTTCCTAGCATTTCATTCAATTCGCCAAGAGTGAATACAAAACTTTAGTTCACAAAATCCGTAATACTTTCGTTTGAACTCGTTTGGCTCAAGGTTCGGGTCTATTCATAACGAGAGAGTAGATTCGAGGCCATCGACGCCTCAGTTCATTGCACACACAAAAGGTAAAGCTTTTCCTTGTATTTATTTCAATTTATTTTTAGTGTTCTTAGTATTTTCTGTGTATTTAGTTTAGTTTTTGCTTGTGTGTTATGCGTTCATATTGGTTTTGTTTAGTTTAAGTTTTAATATTGCTATGTGTTAGTTACTTATTAGCCCGTCTATGCTTGATTTAGTAGTTCATATATATTCAGTGTTAGTTTTTTAGATCAACTTGGGTTTGATTTAATCAATTTTCTTGTGTAAGCATGCCATATATGTTCATGATTAATTAGTAGTATTTTAGCATAATGCCTGTAATTTGGTGTTTTCACGTTCACATGTTTGATATCTGGTGGTAGTCGTCAGATTAGTCTACAATTAGTCTTAATGGGTCTGTTTTAGGTTTAGTTATTGTTGTTAAGTTGTTGGTTGTTGACGATTACATGGATTAAACTGGGTCGATTTGTTCAGAGCATGCTCTGTTTATGATTTGGTTAGTTTCACATGAATTCAAGTAGTAGAAATGGCTAGGTGCAGTACATGGTGGGTTCTGAGTTTCATTTTAAATGTATGATAGTTCAGCTCTTCCCGTTTATGTTTAAATGCCCAGTGACCATAGGCACACATTAGTAATGCTTAAATTAACTCACCTTGCGACTTGTATGCCTTAGTTGGTTGATAGGATTTGATCTTTTTAAAGATCCTGCCTGCTACCTGCCTTTGACCATTCATCTTATACTTGGAGTTGACTCTTTCATTACCTTCCATGCTCCTCTAGAACTTACATCCATTGTTGCAATACCCTTAATGGTGCCAACTTCTTGATTAGTCTGTTGCTGTATCTTCCCATTTTGAAATGTTCCCTCTATGTCCTTATTGTATGGAAATATTCCACTTGACTCTGCATTAATGTTTTGAATTGGTTGCCAACTGATTTGCCTTTGTTTGTCCTTAGTAATTGTGTACCTCATCCCTTTTGCTTTGCCTATAGCTGCTGTTACTACTCTTCTTTGCCCTTCAAAGGAGTATGTGTTTGATTTGGTTATTATTGTTTGGTGCCATTAAGGTCTTTTGATATGAATTTCATATGTATGCACTTATGCATTTCCTCCTGCATCTCTCTTGCATACTTAGGCCTGCTTATGTGCTAGTAAGCTCATTTGCATATGTCACTCTAATTGATCTTTGTGTTTAAATTCGTATGATGAGTCAGTCCCCTATGGTTGAAACACATGTCATTTTCCCTTTGTGTTGTATCCAAGTCCTTTGATAATGTGAAATCTTTTCATTTGGTATTACTTTATATGACATCTGTTTCTGTTGAGTTCGAAAGGGGTAAGCTGGTCATCAATTTGTTTAATTCATGATTATGCCTGTTTGGATTTGTGTGAGCTTATGTAAAGTATAGAAGGGTATATTATTTACACTCCTGCACTAGCAGGAATCTGTGTACTTGTGTGAGTGATTAGTTTGATTACATTGTGCTGGTTGGATATCTTGTTTAGTCAGAGCTGCTGAGAACACTTAGGCAGCATGCTTGATGTGTTAACTAGTACCTGGAGAGGTTGTTTGACTGTCTAGATTCTGTACTTAAGACCCATCCATAGTAGTTCAATCTGTTTGCCTTACTGTTTAAACGTTATATAGAACTGCTATGTCCTTCTACAATTGGTATTTGCTTTCTTGCATCCTGAAAGTGCTTCCACAAATGTCTACGATTTCTCTAAGGGCTTGCTTTTTCTTGCTATATGCTTAATCAGCTTCATAATACTCTACTTGATCCATGTTGCTGTTCGTTGACTATGTCCGCTGAACATTAAGTGCTTTCCTTAAAATTGGTCAAGGCAGTTTGGGCATATGACTGAATGTGTATTCATGTGCTTTCCTTAATCTTTTCTTCATGAATGTGTATACATGAGATATACTCGACTATACACAGTGTATACATAATCTACTGATTTGTTTTGAACTTATATCTTACATGCTTGATCTCATCCATTGATTAGATACTAATTTCTTTTCTTTTATTTTATGCATGAACCTCTGCATACAAGTCTGAGGACTCGTCCTCCTCCGCATTTGGCTTCGGGCAAAGCCCAACGAAATCTTCTCGAGTCAGCCCACCCACAGCGAAAAAAATAAAATTCTGGGTCGAGGCCCATAGCAGTGGCAGCGAACAGCAGCAGCCCAAAATGGGCTGAGCCCATTTAAATCATTTTACTCCCCTATTTTATTTTATTTTATTTTGTGCATTTAATTGGTAATTGTATGACTGATACTTTTACTTGTTTATTTGCTTAGATTAAGTAAATCTTAGCGAAATTAGTGGGGTTTGGGTTTTAGTGATGAGTAGTTAATTTAAGGAAAATCAACTATTAATTCCATAAGTTTCAACTACTTATAATATCTATACTGTCATTTTCTATTATTAGAATAATTTATTGTAGAATGGCATGACTACATACTTTGAAAATTAAGATTCATTCTTACTATTTTAGAAGTTTAAAACGTTACTAATTTTACATTAACGTTAGCTTATTCTAAAAAAAGAGGCAAACTAGTTTCAACGGATAACTGTTCCACTTTAGTTCTTTTCCAACACTTCAAAAACACATTTTGTTTAAAACAGTCTTTGCATAATATACAATGAATTAATAGTCATTCTATAAAATCTTTAAAATTTTATTAAATAACTTTTTTGGTCATTTTCTCCAAATATATATAAACATTACACATCTCGTTTCTTTTAGTAACTAAACTCTTTTATGCAACTATTACTTTTCTACAAGTTTTATGTTGAATAACATTCTATTTCTATTTATAACTTTAGCAATACTTACAAAGCTGTTTTCTTTTTATAACATTTACACTTAGCCTAACTAATTATAAGTCCGGTCGGTCAACCATTGTTAATGGGTCTTAAAGGATGCCTAATACCTTCCCTTTAGACTAATTGAACCCTTACCTAGAATCTTAAGTTTCGCAGACTTTAAACAGAGCTAACTTTAAAAAATAACTTTAATAAACTTTAGGTGTCCTAATTCACCATAAATAATTAGGTGGCGACTCCTTAAAACGAATAAACAAAAAACAGGAATCTCCAATATGTCGTACTTCTACTTTAACCCGGTTAAAAAGGGGTATGACAGTGTTGCCACTATCACTGCAGAAGATCTTGTTACTGTCCTTGATGCGGATCTGATAAATATTGCTTGTGATGAGTCAAGCTGGGTTGTGGACAGTGGTGCCGCATCTCATGTGACATCAAGGAAGGAACTTTCCTCATCCTATACTCCGGGTGACTTTGGAACTTTGAGTATGGGTAATGAGACTGTATCTAGGATGTCTGGTGTTGGAACGATTTGTTTGAAAACTAGTATTGGAACTAAACTAGTCTTAAACAATGTAAAGCATGTACCTGATCTTCATTTGCACTTGATCGTTGTTGGTGTTTTGGATGATGAGGGATATGTCAGTACCAATGGTGCTGGAAAGTGGAATCTTACTAAAGGCTCCATGATTGTGGCTCGTGGCGAAAAGCGTCGTGGTCTATACTGGACTGCGGCCTCTACCTGTGTTGATATGGTGAATGCAGTTGAGAGCAATAGCTCTTCAACATTATGGCATAAGAGGCTTAGCCACATTAGCGAGAAAGGACTAAATGTTCTGGCCAAAAAGAAATTATTGTCAAATTTTAAAAGTGCTAAATTAGAAAAGTGTGAGCACTGCTAGGCTGGAAAACAAAATAGAGTTTCTTACAAGTCTCATCCTTCTTTAAGAAAGACAGAGTTACTTGAGTTGGTGCATTCAGATTTATATGGTCCAATGAAGACAAGGACTTTGGGTGGTGCACTTTACTTCGCTACCTTTATTGATGATTGCTCAAGAAAACTTTGAGTCTACGTCTTAAAGACTAAAGACCAAGTGTTGGGTGTCTTTAAGCAGTTTCAGATTTCAGTTGAAAGAGAAACCGGAAAGAAGCTGAAGTGTATTCGTACTGATAACGGTGGTGAATATTGTGGACCGTTTGACGAATACTGCAACAAACAGGGTATCAGACACCAGAAGACTCCTCCTAAGACTCCTTAGCTTAATGGTTTAGCAGAGAGAATGAACAGGAATTTGATGGAAAGAGTCAGATGTTTGCTTTCTAAAGCAAAGTTGCCGAATTCCTTTTGGGGTGAGGCATTGTTAACTGCCGCACATGTTATTAATCTATCCCCTGCGGTTGCTTTGCAAAGTGATGTTCCAAACAGAGTTTGGTATGACAAGAATGTTTCCTATGACCACTTGAAAGTGTTTGGTTGCAAAGCTTTTGTACATGTGCCTAAAGATGAGAGGTCAAAATTAACTGCCAAGACAAGGCAGTGCATCTTCATTGGTTATGGCCTTTATGAGTTTGGTTACAGGCTATATGATCCAATTGAGAAGAAGCTCGTAAGAAGTCGTGATGTTATCTTCGTGGAGGATCAAACCATTAAAGATATTAACAAAGCGGAGAAGATAAAATCTTCTAGTTCTGAAGGTTTAGTTAATCTTGATCAAGTTCCGCATACAAATGATGATGAAGTTGGTGGGCTTGATGATGATGGTGATGCCCAGAATCATGTTCCAGATCAGCATGTTCGTGATGATAGCGATGCTGCTATTGATGAAGTAGATGCTTCTACTCATGAAGTCGTGGATGAGTCAGATATTCCACTTAGAAGGTCTATTAGACAACATGTTCCTTCTTCCCGTTATTCACCGAATGAGTATGTATTACTCACTGATGGGGGAGAACCTGAATGTTATGAGGAGGCCATGGAAGATGAGCACAAGGATCAATGGATTGACGCCATGCAAGATGAGAAGAAATCTCTGCGTGAGAACTATACTTATGAGTTGGTAAAATTGCCTAAGGGCATGGGAGCTTTGAAGAACAAGTGGGTGTTCAAAGTTAAAGCCGAAGAACACATCTTGAAGCCCAGATACAAAGCTAGATTGGTTGTTAAGGGATTTTGTCAAAGGAAAGGTATTGACTTTGACGAAATATTTCTCCTGTCGTGAAAATGTCCTCCATTCGGACAGTTCTTGGTTTGACTGCTAGTCTTGATTTGTAGATTGAGCAGATGGTTGTGAAGACTGCTTTTCTTCACGGTGACTTAGAAGAGGAGATTTATGTCACGCCCCGAACCATGGCCTGGACGTAACACGGCACTCGGTGCCTGACTGCATGTGACCGAGCGAACCACATGGCTTGCTGAATCATCATGATACATAACATAAGCGGAATATAACGTGAATGCATGATGAGCCTTTATAAAACATGGTAAGTCATAATACTTAATAACATAATTGTTTAAACATGAGTGAGCCAAAATGGCTATACGACTCCAAATGTCTGACATGACATAACTGACTTGTCTAGTCTATGAAACCTCTATCATGAGTTTGACTGGAAAACATACTTACTGGGACAAGACCCCCAGCATACCTTTAGATGCATAATTAATCATAAAACAAAAGTTGACGAAACCCCGAATGAGATGGGACTCACCAATATGCTGGTACGTGCAAATCCTAATGAGCAGAAGCGTCGTCCTGTAAATCCGTACCTGCATCGTGAAATGCAGGCCCCCGGGCAATAAAAGGGGACATCAACACATTGAATGTACTGGTATGTAAAGCAACCGAAAGAAACAACATGGGACATGGAATAACATGATAAAAATTGAAACTGAAAACCTGGACATGATCATGAGCATGAGTACATATGTATATATATATATATATATAACATAAGTAAAAACATGATAAGTAGGGAGAGCATTTCATAAGCCGACATGTGATATCACCACGTGGGTACGTGGAGTCTGGTACCTCGTCGGACCAGCAGAGCCCCTATACCTTTCCAGGGTATAAGGTGGTAACGTACTTGATGGATCCATTCAGTGTAAAATTAAGGTATCGTCCTAACTGGGCGGAGAGATCCTTGTCCTATGGTGGCTACATAGTTTCATTCTATCGATGCCTTCTCGGTAATTCGTGTAACTCCCAAAAACATGATCATAATATAGTTGGCTAAGAAGCCCATGACTTTCATGAATTAACTTGTACTTGTCTTGTAATTATGCTTTCACGAAATAACTTGTAAACATGGTTTCATGAAATAGCTTGTAAACATGTTCTTGATTTATGAGTAATACAATAGTTCATAATCATATATTTGTAATTGACTTGAAAACATGCTTGTAACTTGCAAAATAAAATCATACAGTTTCATATGAACATAATGAGAACACATGAGGAAGAATTCATGATTCATGGATTAAGCTAGGATTCCTAATATCCGTAATGGAAGATTAGGAATATAATAACTAACTTCGATGCAAAATTCATGTACATACATACATAATTACGAGCTACCAATATGTTGGGTTTAATGCCCTAAGATTTGACTTTCATAGATTTTACGAAACGGATCATGGGGAAGAACGTAGAGATTCCCACATGTGGATGGAAGTTTTACATACCTTAACTTCCCGCTTTTGAGCATATCACAATTTCCTTCAATCCCTTCAACTTCAATCTATAGCAATACAGGTCATAGGGATTCTATATTAGCAACAATATCCATGCTTTGTTCATCTAAGCATTTTATCAAACACTTGGTGGGCATAAAGCTCTATAACCTTCATTAAAGGTATTTTCTTCACCCAATCCCCATTCTATTACTTCTAGCTACTTCTACAATCTCAATTAGATGTAATTAACATCATTCTTCATCACCCATATGAATACAACAATCCCAAGTCAACAATCCAACAACTCTAGCATAGTTCATATAATTCTCTTCATCAAACCCAATTATTATTCTCCCAAGAATTCATCAAGTCACAACTATAAATGATTAGGGAGTAGAAACATTACCTTTTATGAGTAGTCACCACGAAATCAACATCCCCAATTTCGATTTTTAGCTTAGAATGACGGCAACAACTTGTACTACACTTTATCCTTCACGAGCCTCGGGATTCGGCGTCTTCAACTTGGTTAATTCTCTACTCTCTCTCTCTCTATTTCTCCTCTCTCTCACTTTCTCTCTCTAAAATATGAAAATATGGAGGAAATGGGGCTGCTAGGGTTAACATTTCCCTTAAATACCAAGGGGAAATGGGTTTGACCCAACTTGAAATCGGGTTGGGACCTTTCTGTCTTAAAACATCCATATCTCCCTATCCCGATTTCACTTGTGGAACCACGACCTATGATTGGAAAGGTATTTCAATTATCTACAACTTTCGTTATTTGAGTTTTCCCAAATTCCTAATTTATGATAGGGTTATGGCCTCTCGAAGTCAGGTGACCCAAAATGTACTTACGGACCAAGATACGCCCCATGTTACGGTCCCGTAACACGAAGTACGGACCGTAACTTGGTACCGTACCTTGGTGAAAATTTCCAGTGAGGTTCTGGAAATTTTCTCTGTGTTACAGCTCACTGTTACGGCCCGTAACACGAAGTACGGACCGTAACTTGGTGAAAATTTCCAGTGAGGTTCTGGAAATTTTCTCTATTTTATGGCTCACTGTTACGGCCCGTAACACTAGTTACGGCCCGTAACGTCACCGTAACGCAGACGAAATTTCCAACGAACAGGCTTCAGTAAAATGGGCATAACTCTTTGCACAGATGTCCGTTTGATCCCCATAATATACCGTTGGAAATATATTTCAAAGGGCTACAACTTTCATCAAGGAAGTTTTCCCAAATTCCCAACGGATCAAGGAGTTATCGCTGCCCAAAATAGGCCTATCAACCATTTTCGTAAAACGTTCAAACCTTTAGTGTTTCCACTAGGACTCTAATGATATGAGCTTAAACTCAGTTCCAAGATGCGGGGTGTTACAATTTATATGGAACAACCTGAGGGATTCAAGGCAAAAGGTAAAGAAAATCTTGTATGCCAACTCAAGAAGAGTCTATATGGATTGAAGCAATCTCCTAGACAGTGGTACAAGAAGTTTGAGTCTGTTATGGGGGAGCAAGGCTACAAGAAGACTTCTTCAGATCACTATGTGTTTGTACAAAGATTTTCTAATGATGACTTTATCATCCTTCTGCTATATGTGGATGGTATGTTGATTGTAGGCAAAAATGCTTTCAGGATTGACGAGTTGAAGAAACAGTTGAGTAAGTCTTTTGCAATGAAAGACTTGGGTCATGCTAAGCAGATTTTGGGCATGAGAATTACTCGTTCGAGAGATGAAAAGAAGCTTTATTTGTCGCAGAAAAATTACATAGAACGTGTACTAGAGCGCTTCAATATGAAGAGTGCTAAGTGGGTTAGCACACCTCTTCCTGGTCATCTGAAATTGAGCAAAAAGATGTGTCCTACAACAACAGAGGAAAAAGAGAGAATGGCCAAGATTCCTTATTTCTCTGCCATCAGAAGTTTAATGTATGCAATGGTATGCACTCGACCAGATATTGCTCATGCAGTCGGTGTTGTTAGCAGATTTCTCGAAAATCCAGGGAAAGAGCATTGGGAAGCTGTAAAGTGGATACTCAGGTATCTAAAAGGAAGCTCAAATGAATGCTTGTGTTTTGGAGGATCAAATCCAATTTTGAAGGGCTATACAGATTCTGGTATGACAGGTGACCTTGATAACAGAAAATCCATTACTAGATATTTGTTTACTTTTTCAGGGGGAGCTATATTATGGCAGTCGAAGTTGCAGAAATGTGTCGCACTGTCTACAATGGAAGCAGAGTATATTGCAGCTACTGAAGCTGGAAAAGAGATGATATGGCTCAAGAGATTCCTTCAAGAACTTGGATTACAACAAATGGAGTATGTTGTCTATTGTGACAGTCAGAGTGCAATAGACTTGAGCAAGAACTCCATGTACCATGCGAGAACAAAACACATCGATGTCAGATATCATTGGATTCGTAAGCAATTGGAAAGCGAATTGTTCCAAGTCAAGAAGATTCACACGAATGAAAATCTTGCAGATATGCTGACCAAGGCGGTACCGAGAGACAAGTTCGAATCGTGCAAAGAACTTGTCGGCATGCACTCAAATTAGAAGCCAGTGTACCCTCCTTCAGGTGAATGGGACTGGAGGGGGAGATTTGTGGGGTCCGGTCCCCTATTCCATATTTTAAGGAAGGAAGATTTTTCTTCCTTTGACAAAATCACATTGGTAGCAATTGTCGAATTGGCCAACAAGCCAATTCTTTTGTTCACATAGTCGTGATGTAAGCGCTTACCTCATCTTAGTCGTGATGTAAGCGCTTACCTCATTATAGGAAATTCATTCTTATAAATAGGCAGCTTATGGTTCATTTGTAACACACCAAAATCTCAGACAATACATCTGAGTGAGAGCAAAGTGAGGTATTCCATAGACTGTAAGAAAATAGTCTGTGAAGAAAAATAGAGTGTGAGTGATATTGTAGCGAGGTGGGAAAATCAAAAGAGTGTTATTTCTTTTGAGGGTATAGTGGTCTTACGAGTATTTGTACTCGTTACTACACAGTGTAAAATGCCTTACTATAGTGATATCAGCTGCTCCTCTTGGCCGTGGTTTTTCCCTTATTCAGAAGGGTTTCCATGTAAAATTTTAGTGTCATTATTGTTGCATTTTATTCCTGCTGATTTAACCATAACAATGTTTCGCGTTTATCACTAATACCGTGAATATTATTTTTGCGGGTCTATTTTATTCCCAACAAAGTTAATATGTAAACGTGAAGATGAGAAACGTACAGGTTGAAGATCTTCACGTTTAAGCCAAACGTTAATTCCCAACTTCAATGTAAGCTTAGGCGCAAGCTGTAATGGCGATTCACGTGCCACGTCATACACTCTCGTTACAGAGGTGGAGCCAGGATTCAAAGCTTGTGGGTTCGGGATTCTAATTATTTAAAGTTACTGGATTTTTAATTAATAATTTGTATATATTTGACAAAAGATTTAATACAAATATATGATTCGAACAGAAGCTACTGGGTTCGGCTGAACCACGCCCGAAGGGCTGGCTCCGCCCCTGTCGTACTCAATATATCGATCAGATACTGAAACCTCTCTCACCTCCATTACCGCCTACCGTATAATTCAGTATCAAGTACACTCTTTCACAACGTAACGAGCTAGGTGACAGTACCGGCAAAACTCACAGTTTCAGTGTATCAATGGTGATTGATGGAAAAGGCAATAAATTTACGGTTGAGTATGTTTTTTGTGATGTTGATGAATTTAACAGTGTTGCTGCTAACAGGTTACTCAAATTATATCTACATGCAAACTTTCTTAAGATGTGCGATTTATAACATAAAAAATAAGACAGGTCACGTGTCACAACATATAAAAGTGACCTGATAGTACAAAAATTTCTCACACTTATATTCAGTACTATATAACTTAAACTCATAAATATATGTACTTTACTTATTATCAGTATATTTTAACGTGTCATATCAAGTTGCTCACTATGTAAACATGAAGATATGAGAAAGCGTACAGGTTGAAGATCTTCTTGTTTAAGCCAAACGTTAACTCCCAACTTCTGTGTAAGTTTCGGTGCAAGCTGTAATGGAGATTCATGTGCCATGTCATACACTCTCGTACTCAAAATATCGATCAAATACTGAAATCCGCTCTCACCTCCATTACCACCTATCGGATAATTCGGTATCAAGTATCCGCTTTCGCATTGTAACGAGCTAGGAGACACTACCGGTAACACCGGTGAAACTTTCAATTTCAGTGTATCAACGATACTGATTGATGGAAAAGGCAATAAATTTACGGTTGAATATGTTTTGGTGTTGTTGATGATTTTAACTGTGTTGTTGCAGGCAGTGGCGGAGCCAGGATTTTTATTTAAGGGGTT
Organism: Lycium barbarum; assembly: GCF_019175385.1. Taxonomy (NCBI): domain Eukaryota; kingdom Viridiplantae; phylum Streptophyta; class Magnoliopsida; order Solanales; family Solanaceae; genus Lycium; species Lycium barbarum. The sequence goes on along the minus strand of NC_083344.1, from coordinate 119,652,226 downwards.
CAAAAATTCTAAAAGGTAAATACACGAAATCAGGGGGTTCAATATCTACTACATATACATAATAAAATGATTTTAACTTTGAAAATACACTGTAATTTTTCACCGAGAATGAATCCTCTGGAGCAAATGTGGCTCCGCCCCTGGTTGCCAATAGTAATGGTGGTGGTTTTTGGCGGGAAATTGGGGCGGGAAAAGAGTGAGTTTAGAGTTGCAGGGACGAAAGTAGTAAGACCTACCATATTAAACTATGGGCAAGCGATGTATGTCTGTCCACTTCAGGACTTAAATAGATGAGGAAAAATGAGAATTCAAAAATATGGTATTGAATTAATGACTAGTGTCAATTCTCAAAATATTCATAAAAATTTATTTGTACTCGGTATTTATTAATAATCAATGAATGCTAAATATGTTTTTATATTATTTACTCTCTTTCTATCACAATTTATGTTACACCATTTGACGGCACAAAGTTTATAAAAGAAAGGAAGACTTTTGTAGGGTGAAGTACGCATATATACATATTAAGGAGAAATATTTACGAAACGTGACGGTAATTTTCTATTTACAAAACGTAACATTACAAACCCTATACAAAACATGCTTTTTAAAATAAAATCATTTTTTTATTTTTTAAAACATTGTTTTTGTTTTTTTTTACTTTTTTTAAATTTGTTTTTATTTTATTTAAAAAAAAACTTTGTTTTTTTTTTAAGAAAATATTTTTTTCGCTCAAAAAATTATGTATGAAAGTTGTATAAAATGTGTATATCTCGCTCAAGGCTTAAAAATTTCGCTCAAAATTTGGTGTGTGAAAACGGTATGAAAAATGTATGAAATGTGTATATCTCATTCAAGGCTTAAAAATCTGCTCAAAATTGTGTGTATGAAAACGGTATGAAATTTGTATCTCGCTCAAAGCATAAAATTTCGCTCACATTTTCGTGTATAAAGTTCATGTTACATTTTTGCAAAATTAATACAACTATAATGACATTGTATACAACTTTGATACAACATTTAAGACGTAAAATAGTCGCTCAGATTTTTGTATGAAATGTGTATATCTCGATCAAGGCTTAAATATTAAGCTCAAAATTTTATGTATGAGAATGGTATGAAATGTGTATATCTCGCTCAAGACTTAGAATTTCATTCACATTTTTTTGTATATAAAGTTCATATTAGGTTTCTAGAAAAATTAATATAATTACGACAACATTGTAACAACTTTCATACAATATTCAAAGCTTAAAGTTTTCGCTCACAATTTTGTGTATGAAAGTTATATTAAAAATTTCACTCACACATACACATTCGTACATTTTTCATACACAAAAATTTGAGGTAATTTTTTAAGCCTTTGAGCAATTTTTTTTAAAATAAATTCTTAAAAAATATAATTTATTTTTTTTTAAAATAATTTTAATTTTTTTAAAATGTATATTTAAAAAAAACAATTGAAAAATATATGAAAATCTTTCATGTTTCGTAAAATATCGTTATGTTTTGTAAATAAGGAAAGCTATCTATATATTTTATAATAAAGAGTCTTTAGTAGGTATCCAAAACAAGCCTTAGGTATTTGTGTGGTCTCATAAAGTTAAATTATTTCTAAATATATAAATGTGACATTCTTTTTTGGACAAAATAAAAGGAAAAAATGTGCCACATAAATTGGAACTGTAGGGGGATTAGCATTTAACCATAATTAAGAGATATGAATTCCTCATTATATCTTTTAACTAATGAAATTACTTGGTTTAACGTGAAAATGAGTGCGGATAATTATATTTGCTTTACTTCTTTTATGCTTTTTGTGTTTCATTTTTTGTGGCATAACAAAAACGAGAGTCAAATTACTCAGTTTCAGTTTGAAGTACTATACAGAATCTTGATATTTAAAAAAAGACAAATTTGCATTGTTAAGAACTATATAAAAAAATAATATTATAAATCAAAATATTTAGTAGTTTAAATTATTGATTTATATGAGAAAATTGTAGTAAAAGATAAATATCTTTGATTTTGTAATGATAACGCTTAGCCTAGAACCTTTTAGAGGAAATAATTCAACAGAATCTTTTACAATTTGATAAAAGAAAATTTCCCAATAGAAAATATTATGTGCAATATTTGATATTATGAAACTAAAAATCTATTAAATGACTTAACATAAAACCTAAAATAAATTATTATAAACCACAAATTAAAAGCAATTGGTTCTTTTGGTTGAAAGAAACAAAGTTTATTCAACCAAATATTATGGTACTAATTTATACTCGCTACTCCCTGTGAACTCTAGAGCTAGTCCTCAAAAATTAACATCTGCCTGCTCTAAGAATACAAGGAATCAGAATCAATTAAACTATATTCTTAGGCAGGTAGCTATTCAATCTATCTAATACATCTTCTTCCATTTGTCGTGCTATATGTGATACCTTTTCTTCTCACGGTTTTAATTTGGTTGTCTTAATTTTATTGGACATAAAATTTAAGAAAGTAAAAAAAAATGTTTGAGTCTTGTAATTTTAAATATGTCATGGAAATATCGAAATCAATGAGTTTTAAATTAGGAAAAGAGACATTTTATTTTAAAACAGACTAAAATAAAAAGTAAGAGAAATAAATTATAAACATGCGAGAAATAGGATGTGATGTGATACACGAGGAAGGAAGCAAGAAGTTCAAAATCTATGTTTTGGGCCCGTTTTCTTCATTCTCTGTGCTAACCATATTACTATTTCATTGTCCTAGTTGTTCACCTGTCTATTTTTCCATCAGTTTAATAGAGAAAATCATACATGCTTCAAATACTGACTTAATACACGCTTTAATTTGACCTCAATTTTGAGAATGCACATCTAGATACTTTAATTTGATTTAAGTTTGCCCGTAAACGTCCAATTTCGAAAATACAAATCTAGACAACATAAATTTAGCCATGCCTAGATATACATTTTCAAAGGAGTGAAATGCCCTCGATCGACTCGGAGCTAAAAGCCCTAATGAAAAAAAGAAAGAAATTGAGCTGTTTACGGAGCCAACTTAAATCAAATTGAGGTGTCTAGATGTACATTATCAAAAATTACGTTGGGGGTGTTTACTTACCAATTAATGTCAAGTTCGAGTGTCTATGTATCACTATGTGTTATACCTAAACTATGTGCACTGAAATAATAGATGTGTCATAGTTTCCTCCACCCCTGCATTGCAGAGCATATATAGAGTCTTTAATTATGAGCCTGAATTTAATTCCCACCTTTCCAATCTATCCATTCTAGCCCATTTTTTCTTAAACATCATTAATTGCCCCAAAATACAAATTATTTACCCGTTCATGTCCCCTCCCAAACTGTTATCTCTTCTACCTCCACAGGTTGAAAGTATTTACGCGGAATACTCCTCGGTCAAACCCTTCCTCTTCGTGATACCACGCAGTATATTTACATATCACGATGGTATCACGGACAACTAAAAGAAGGACTGAAACAGTCCTTCATGATACAATCTCAGTATATTTATATACTATGATGGTATCATAATCTTGAGAAGTGTCTAATTGAAGGACTAAAGCAGTCCTTCATAATACCATCACGGTATATGTATATAAGACGATGGTATCATAGAGGGTTTTTTTTTTCGAAAAAATTGTGTCATTTTTAATAAATGAACATGATCATTCATAAATACCATCTTAGTATATTTATATGCCACGATGGTATCATGGAGGCCTAAAGCATCTTACATGATATCTTCTCAATATATTTATATACTAAGATGGTATCATGGAGGACTAAGATAAGGACTAAAGCATCTTACATGATATCATCTCAGTATATTTATATACCATGCTAGTATCGTAACTGGGGAATCTCGAGTAAATACTTTTAATGTTTTCTGGGGGCATGAAAATAATGGAGGTATGAACGTGTAATTTTTTTTTATTTGAGGGGGCATCCGTGATCTTTCCCCATAATTAAACATATGAATTGAGGTTTTGGAAATAAATCTGACCCCATAATAATAATATATCAATTGACTTTTTGAACCCGCGGTGAGAAGTCCGGAACCTAAACGACCCAAAAATTAAGTGCTTTTGAACCAAAATACTCCAAAAAAAAAGTTGACAAAACTACCTTCAGCGCAGTAATTTACTGCGCTAAAGGACTTAACTGTAACGACGACGTTAACTCCTTTAGCGCAGTAAATTACTGCGCTAAAGAACACCTTTATTTTTTCTTCTTCTTTTGGTTAACCTCTCTTTCTTTACACTTTTTAATGTACTTTGACTATAGACTAATCATGCTTCGAGACCCTGAAACTTCAATATTTTATATCGAACCCTACTTATTTTTGTGCGATTAATAAGGTAGGCTCAATACATCAAGGATAAGAAAAACTTCGATTGCCATTTTAGTGGTTGAAAAGTGCTCGAACTTCATTTTTTTTTGAAGACTTGGTGTCATTAGCTTTAAGTTCTTTATGAAAATACTTAAACTTGTTCATTAATAATAAACCGAAAGTAGTAAAAATACAATCATAAAAAAAAAAAAACTTAAAATACATTCGTCAATTCATGCCCTTGAGTTGATGAAAGCCTAAACATACTAATATTGTTCAAAATAACAACATCATCATAAATTAAACTTAAAACTAAAATCACAATATTTTTAATTATCATCAGAATAGAAGTCCTCAATATCGTCCTCAGAAAAATATTGGCGGTTTCTTAAGACACATCTTTTTTCAGTAGATGTTAGTTCTCTGCCGGTTGATGATGCTTGTTCTTCGGCCAACTTTAGAATGTATAATCTACATCGTCTTGCTAGCATTCTAGTGTTTTCTTTTCTAATCCTTTGTACGGTAAGCTCGCAAGTTTCTGGACCTACTCGAGGCATGGTTATTGAGTACCTTGTTGGGATTTGAGCGTTGAGATTTTTCATGTCACGAACAAGACGTTCTGATTCGGCAAGCCGATGTGACCATTCTCGACGTAAACCGCAATAATATTCTCGCAGATCTGAATATTTCGCATTACAGAAATCATCATTACACTCTATAAGAAGGTGGGGATTCAGCTTGTCCAGTTTGAAATCACTGTTATCACTCGAAAAACTGCTATGACTTGAACTCTCATCATCACTGCTATTTGGTTCTTTTGGAAGGAGTAAGGACCAAGCTGAGTTTCTACTACTCGACATTGAATACGTTGTGGTCTAATAACAAAAGAAAATGCTACTTATATAGTTGCAAACCCCTTGTACCCCTAGTTGGGAGGGGGGGGGGGAGGGTTCTTTATGACCCAACCTACTTACTTTATATAAAAAAATATTAATCTTCATCAGACATCTCACAGTCTGAATCCCACTTGGATCTAAATATTGTGCTACCATGTACACCATATTCTACCCTAAGGTAACGCATTTGCATCCGACTATTCTCTTCGAGAAAACGGTTAAGAGCAAAATTAAACTCTTGTGGAGTTCCATGAGGCATTGACATAGCACGTTTTTTGGGCGTTTAAGCCCTACTGACACTAACTTTTGATCCAGTGATGCATCCTCCCTAACACGCTAATTTCACTCCTTTGTCATCATATTGTTGTAACATTGGTTGTATTTCTCGTTCGGGTTGTTTGAATATTCAAAATCTTCACCCAATTCCCATATCCTACCCATTGCTTCGAATATGTCTCTTAGAGAGAATGATATAACATGACTAATATCTCTAGATTGGTAAAAAAAATGACATAGCAACTCAATTTTGTGCGGTTGGTAGTTATTCGTCAAATTACGTTATGTAACACTTGTTGCATGAAACCCAAAGTTTGTTTCGAATTATGACGTTTTTTTGTATGATAGCTAAAGGTGAAAACATAGTGCAGTGATATAGCACAGTAAAATAATGCGTCATGTCAGAATAACGCATTATTTTTGCATTATTCTGACATACCGCATTATTTTACTGCGCTATTCTGCCAGCCACTGACATAACACAGTTAATTCATGCGTTATGCAATACTTCGTACTTAATTTGATTTGACGTAACACTGCAAGGTACACTAATTGCATGCATACGTTGGTTGAATATTTAAACTTCAAACCTTATTAATACAAATTTTGAAAAAAATTCTAAGTTTCATCCAATTTTTAACACAAATTCTAAGTTTCATCCAACTTTTACATTTTGTACTCCTCCTAAATTATTCAAAAAATGGAAGATGTTCCAAAAATTAGAGTTTCTTTATTCTGGGACAGAGAAATTATATTCGAGGAAAATAATTTGCGCTATGATTCTCCCCAAAATACCATGTTATGTTTTTCACTTGACTTAAAATTCTCAAAAATACTCCAAGCCTTGTATAATAGACTACAAGTTAGTAGGAGTGATTTTGATTTAAATATAATTTAAAGATATCTAATGTCATTTACGCCGAAAGGTGCAACTAGTTATGGACAGTGGTAGATTCAAGACGATGGTCCTTTGACAAATTATTTGAAGGTGCCTTATGATTATAGGGAATGCATAACTTTAAATGTCCTTGAAATGTACATAGAGAGGGTCACCATTAATCGACTTGAATTCATGGCTAGGGCTCCTCGGGAAGCCTGAAATAGACCTCGTCTGGAAGCCTCGTCTAGAATTCAGGCGGAAGTCACTCAAGCGGAACCTACTTATAAATACAATTACCCTGATATGAGTACTTACAAAGGCATTTTGACAAGCCAAATGCCTCTGGATAGTTTAAGTCATTAATTTGATAGGCAGTGGTAAATATTCATTATTTACATTATTATTATTATTATTATTATTATTATTATTATTATTATTATTATTATTATTATTATTATTATTATTATTATTATTATTATTATTATGAGTAGTGGCACTTGAATGCTACTAATGATGTTGATTATATTTTTTAGGGGTTATACACCTGATATGGATCATATCAGGCAGTCCTCTAAATCGGGATGGATTAATCAGGTTGGAACATCCTAAGCTTGTCCAACTACTCAAAACGATGATCCTTTCTCAAGTTTCGGTGGTGTTAATTACTATCGGTACGTTTATTTTTTTTAACATCAAAAATATTTCTTGATGTGTAGTAGCTAAAATACTCTACTTTCTTATGTGGGGAGAATGTAGTGGTTGCACCAAATTATAGGCAAAGACCTGCTATGGATGGTCTGGATTATCCGAACTATATAGTGACATCATCGAGTGATAGTGAGGAAATACCTAATGCGGAGGAAAGTGAAGATGAAGAAAGTGAGGATGAGGTTCAGGTTGGAACTAATCCTCAATATCAACTAGAACTATTACAAGACATGATGAACAGTCCGACACACCAGGAAGAATTGAATTCACAGCACCCAGTCGATACCTAAACTATGTGCACTGAAATAATAGATGTGTCATAGTTTCCTCCACCCCTGCATTGCAGAGCATATATAGAGTCTTTAATTATGAGCCTGAATTTAATTCCCACCTTTCCAATCTATCCGTTCTAGCCCATTTTTTCTTAAACATCATTAATTGCCCCAAAATACAAAATATTTACCCGTTCATGTCCCCTCCCAAACTGTTATCTCTTCTACCTCCACAGGTTGAAAGTATTTACGCGGAATACTCCTCGGTCAAACCCCTTCCTCTTCGTGATACCACGCAGTATATTTACATATCACGATGGTATCACGGACGACTAAAAGAAGGACTGAAACAGTCCTTTATGATACAATCTCAGTATATTTATATACTATGATGATATCATAATCTTTAGAGTGTAAGTTTAGTGAAGCACCTCAGGAGGCCGGCTTGGAAGTGAGGCTTGGTACCCAAGTCATCCAGAAGAAAAGTAGTTTCAAGTATCTTGGGTCTATTATGCAAGGCAGCGGGGAGATTGACGATGATGTCACACATCGTATTGGGGCAGGGTGGATGAAATGGAGGCTTGCTTCCGGAGTGCTATGTGACAAGAAGGTGCCACCACAACTTAAGGGAAAGTTCTACAAAGTGGTGGTTAGACCGACTATGTTGTATGGGGCGGAGTGTTGGCCAGTTAAGGTTTCTCACGTTCAAAAGATGAAAGTTGCTGAGATGAGAATGTTGAGATGGATGTGTGGCCACACCAGGAGTGACAGGATTAGGAATGAGGATATTCGGGACAAGGTGGGAGTGGCCTCGGTGGAAGACAAGATGCGAGAAGCGAGATTGAGATGGTTTGGGCATGTGAAGAGGAGAGACACGGATGCCCCAGTGCGGAGGTATGAGAGGTTGGCCATGGATGGTTTCAGACGAGGTAGGGGTAGGCCAAAGAAGTATTGGGGAGAGGTAATTAGACACGACATGGCGCAGTTACAGCTTACCGAGGACATGACCTTAGATAGGAGGGTTTGGAGGACCCATATTAGGGTAGAAGGCTAGTAGATAGTCTCATTACCCTGCCTTATTAATAGTCGCATTATCGTAGTATAATTTCTTGTGCTCTAATTTATGCTATTATGCTATTATCTGTTATTTCCTGTGCTTTGATTATTCTATGTTATCTGTGTCGCTTGCGTTACTTCATTTCCATATCGCTTTGAATCTCTTAGCCGTATCTGACCTCTTTTTATGTTTTTATTGAGTCGAGGGTCTGTCGGAAACAGCCATCCTACCTTGGTAGGAGTAAGGTCTGCGTACACTCTACCCTCCCCAGACCCCACGTTGTGGGATTTCACTGGGTTGTTGTTGTTGTTGTTGTTGTTGTTGATGATATCATAATCTTGAGAAGTGTCTAATTGAAGGACTAAAGCAGTCCTTCGTAATAACCATCACGGTATATGTATATAAGACGATGGTATCATAGAGGGTTTTTTTTTCCGAAAAAATTGTGTCATTTTTAATAAATGAACATGATCATTCATAAATACCATCTTAGTATATTTATATGCCACGATGGTATCATGGAGGCCTAAAGCATCTTACATGATATCTTCTCAATATATTTATATACTAAGATGGTATCATGGAGGACTAAGATAAGGACTAAAACATCTTACATGATATCATCTCAGTATATTTATATACCATGCTAGTATCGTAACTGGGGAATCTCGGGTAAATACTTTTAATGTTTTCTGGGGGCATGAAAATAATGGAGGTATGAACGTGTAATTTTTTTTATTTGAGGGGGAATCCGTGATCTTTCCCCATAATTAAACATATGAATTGAGGTTTTGGAAATAAATCTGACCCCATAATAATAATATATCAATTGACTTTTTGAACCCGCGGTGAGAAGTCCGGAACCTAAACGACCCAAAAATTAAGTGCTTTTGAACCAAAATACTCCAAAAAAAAAGTTGACAAAACTACCTTCAGCGCAGTAATTTACTGCGCTAAAGGACTTAACTGTAACGATGACGTTAACTCTTTTAGCGCAGTAAATTACTGCGCTAAAGAACACCTTTATTTTTTCTTCTTCTTTTGGTTAACCTCTCTTTCTTTACACTCTTTAACGTACTTTGAATAGACTAATCATGCTTCGAGACCCTGAAACTTCAATATTTTATATCGAACCCTACTTATTTTTGTGCGATTAATAAGGTAGGCTCAATACATCAAGGATAAGAAAAACTTCGATTGCCGTTTTAGTGGTTGAAAAGTGCTCGAACTTCATTTTTTTTTTTTTGAAGACTTGGTGTCATTAGCTTTAAGTTCTTTATGAAAATACTTAAACTTGTTCATTAATAATAAACCGAAAGTAGTAAAAATACAATCATAAAAAAAAAAACTTAAAATACATTCTTCAATTCATGCCCTTGAGTTGATGAAAGCCTAAACATACTAATATTGTTCAAAATAACAACATCATCATAAATTAAACTTAAAACTAAAATCACAATATTCTTAATTATCATCAGAATAGAAGTCCTCAATATTGTCCTCAGAAAAATATTGGCGGTTTCTTAAGACACATCTTTTTTCAGTAGATGTTAGTTCTCTGCCGGTTGATGATGCTTGTTCTTCGGCCAACTTTAGAATGTATAATCTACATCGTCTTGCTAGCATTCTAGTGTTTTCTTTTCTAATCCTTTGTACGGTAAGCTCGCAAGTTTCTGGACCTACTCGAGGCATGGTTATTGAGTACCTTGTTGGGATTTGAGCGTTGAGATTTTTCATGTCACGAACAAGACGTTCTGATTCGACAAGCCGATGTGACCATTCTCGGCGTAAACCGCAATAATATTCTCGCAGATCTGAATATTTCGCATTACAGAAATCATCATTACACTCTATAAGAAGGTGGGGATTTAGCTTGTCCAGTTTGAAATCACTGTTATCACTCGAAAAACTGCTATGACTTGAACTCTCATCATCACTGCTATTTGGTTCTTTTGGAAGGAGTAAGGACCAAGCTGAGTTTCTACTACTCGACATTGAATACGTTGTGGTCTAATAACAAAAGAAAATGCTACTTATATAGTTGCAAACCCCTTGTACCCCTAGTTGGGAGGGGGGGGGGGGAGGGTTCTTTATGACCCAACCTACTTACTTTATATAAAAAAATATTAATCTTCATCAGACATCTCACAGTCTGAATCCCACTTGGATCTAAATATTGTGCTACCATGTACACCATATTCTACCCTAAGGTAACGCATTTGCATCCGACTATTCTCTTCGAGAAAACGGTTAAGAGCAAAATTAAACTCTTGTGGAGTTCCATGAGGCATTGACATAGCACGTTTTTTGGGCGTTTAAGCCCTACTGACACTAACTTTTGATCCAGTGATGCATCCTCCCTAACACGCTAATTTCACTCCTTTGTCATCATATTGTTGTAACATTGGTTGTATTTCTCGTTCGGGTTGTTTGAATATTCAAAATCTTCACCCAATTCCCATATCCTACCCATTGCTTCGAATATGTCTCTTAGAGAGAATGATATAACATGACTAATATCTCTAGATTGGTAAAAAAAATGACATAGCAACTCAATTTTGTGCGGTTGGTAGTTATTCGTCAAATTACGTTATGTAACACTTGTTGCATGAAACCCAAAGTTTGTTTCGAATTATGACGTTTTTCTGTATGATAGCTAAAGGTGAAAACATAGTGCAGTGATATAGCACAGTAAAATAATGCGTCATGTCAGAATAACGCATTATTTTTGCATTATTCTGACATACCGCATTATTTTACTGCGCTATTCTGCCAGCCACTGACATAACACAGTTAATTCATGCGTTATGCAATACTTCATACTTAATTTGATTTGACGTAACACTGCAAGGTACACTAATTGCATGCATACGTTGGTTGAATATTTAAACTTCAGACCTTATTAATACAAATTTTGAAACAAATTCTAAGTTTCATCCAATTTTTAACACAAATTCTAAGTTTCATCCAACTTTTACATTTTGTACTCCTCCTAAATTAGTCAAAAAATGGAAGATGTTCCAAAAATTAGAGTTTCTTTATTCTGGGACAGAGAAATTATATTCGAGGAAAATAATTTGCGCTATGATTCTCCCCAAAATACCATGTTAAGTTTTTCACTTGACTTAAAATTCTCAAAAATACTCCAAGCCTTGTATAATAGACTATAAGTTAGTAGGAGTGATTTTGATTTAAATATAATTTGAAGATATCTAATGTCATTTACGCCGAAAGGTGCAACTAGTTATGGACAGTGGTAGATTCAAGACGATGGTCCTTTGAAGAATTATTTGAAGGTGCCTTATGATTATAGGGAATGCATAACTTTAAATGTCCTTGAAATGTACATAGAGAGGGTCCCCATTAATCGACTTGAATTCATGGCTAGGGCTCCTCGGGAAGCCTGAAATAGACCTCGTCTGGAAGCCCCGTCTAGAATTCAGGCGGAAGTCACTCAAGCGGAACCTACTTATAAATACAATTACCCTGATATGAGTACTTACAAAGGCATTTTGACAAGCCAAATGCCTCTGGATAGTTTAAGTCATTAATTTGATAGGCAGTGGTAAATATTCATTATTTACATTATTATTATTATTATTATTATTATTATTATTATTATTATTATTATTATTATTATTATTATTATTATTATTATTATTATTATTATTATTATTATGAGTAGTGGCACTTGAATGCTACTAATGATGTTGATTATATTTTTTAGGGGTTATACACCTGATATGGATCATATCAGGCAGTCCTCTCAATCGGGATGGATTAATCAGGTTGGAACATCCTCAGCTTGTCCAACTACTCAAAATGATGGTCCTTTCTCAAGTTTCGGTGGTGTTAATTACTATCGGTACGTTCATTTTTTTTAACATAAAAAATATTTCTTGATGTGTAGTAGCTAAAATACTCTACTTTCTTATGTGGGGAGAATGTAGTGGTTGCACCAAATTATAGGCAAAGACTTGCTATGGATGGTCTGGATTATCCGAACTATATAGTGACATCATCGAGTGATAGTGAGGAAATACCTAATGCGGAGGAAAGTGAAGATGTAGAAAGTGAGGATGGGGTTCAGGTTGGAACTAATCCTCAATATCAACTAGAACTATTACAAGACATGATGAACAGTCCGACACACCAGGAAGAACTGAATTCACAGCACCCAGTCGACACCGGTTCAGTGGCATTCCGATGAGATCCCCTATCTTGATCATATTCAAGATCGCCCAGATGCTTTTGTCTTTACTAGGAATTATGATCATATTTATGGAAAGAGATGGTGGATCTTGTAAAACAAAAGGCTCGTACTGAAAAAGGCATGATTTTCAACTCGAAAAAATCATTGCAAAGGGTTGTTAAGATTTATTGCATCCAGGGGATGAGGGAGTTCAAAGTTGATGATTCCACACGAAAACTTTGGCAATTGGTCTGCAAGCGAAAATATCAAGGTTGCGAATGGATGCTCCGTGGTAAGGAGACTGCTAAAAAGATATGGACTATTTCAAAGTTCTACACATAGCAAACTTGTGATATGGGTGACCTCGAAGATGATCATTGCAATCTAGATACCAATATGATTGCAAGTGTGTTAGTTGGCGACATTGGAAAAAGCTCAAGGTATCCCTTTTGCCTAAGTTTATTTTAATTTTGATGTTAATACGATGTTCCTCATTGCTATATGCTGATATTTCAACTTATTCAGGTTCCCTATTAAAGATTGTATTATAGTCGTCCTGAAAGTATATCGGAAAACTGTTAATAGGCAGAAAGCGTATCTTGGGCGTAGGCGTGCACATGAGATAGTCTACGACAATTGGAAGGGCTCTTTCAAGAAGTTTCCAAGATACATGGCGGCTCTACAACACTTCAATCATGGTACTGTTGTTGAATGGAAGCTCAAATCGAATCCTGGTGTGCCTAGTAATATTTTTGAGTTTGCGTTTTGGGCATTCAAACCATGCATTAATGGTTTTGCTCATTTTCGGCTTGTAATATCAATAGATGGAACACATATGTACGGGGTATACGATATAAAGTTGCTAACTGCAGTTGGAATGTATGCAAATGGAGCTATATTCCCTTTAGCTTTTGCAATTGCAGCTAATGAGAGCATTAGTACGTGGGGTATGTTTTTGGACTTCTTGAGGCAACACATTATTAAGGATCGCTTGGGAATATGTGTTATATCAAACATAAATGTTGGCATACTGCACAATATGTTTAGTTTGCATGGGTGGCAGCCGTCCTTTGCCTACTATTGTTATTGTTTAAAGCATTTGAAGGAAAACTTCCAAAAGGCATATCGAAGCCCAGAACTTTACAATTGGATGTGGGCGGCTGCAACAAAGCATCGGGAGAAGAAATTTTACCTGCAGATGGAGATTATTTGGCGGGTGAATGAGGAAGCCTTCCACTGGTTGAATGCAATTGATAAAGGTGAATGGACATTACACCATGATGAACGTAGGCGATGGGGTATGCTGACAACAAACAGCTCTGAGTCATTCAATGGCTTGTTGAAATCTGCATGGGGACTACCCGTCACCGTAATGGTGAGAATGACTTTTAAGCAGGTTGTGGAGCGGTTCATCAATAGATCAAAAGAGGCCAAAGCATTTGCGGCAGAAGGTCTAAAATGGATGTCAAAACCGTTAAAAGTGTTCGAGTACCACAAATTTAAGGCTTAGTAACACGACTGGATGGGGTACAACTATGCAGAGCGCGTATTTGAACTCATAACAAGTGTGCACCAACGTAAAGGAGGTAACGTCCACACAATTTGTGAGATTCCAAGAATATGCACATATGGCAAGTGGCAATCATATCACATGCCACGTTCCCATGCCTTCAAGTATTTTATTGCAATGGGAAAGAACGCCTCCCAGTACATGGCTGAGGAATATACAGTTCAAAATTATGTAAAAACGTATGCTAGAAGCTTCTACCCACTTGGTAGTGAGAGTTATTGGTCATCGGATCCATTTCCAATGGTTGGAAATAAAGCATTTATCCGTAAATTTAAAAAGAAATCATACTCCCGTATTCATAATGAAATGGGTGTTCCACCAAGAAGATACGCTCAAAAATGCTCATTTTGCAATTATGTTGGTCATAATAAGCGCAAGTGTCCCTTACGACGTGGTGGTCAAACTACATCTCGCGGTGAAAATACCTCTCGCGGTGGAGGAAACTTTCGTGGTGGTGGCACATCTCGCGGTGATGGCGGAAGATCAATTCAAGGGCATGAATTGATGAATGTTTTTTAAGTTTTTTGCTTTCTTTGATGATTGTACTTTAAAAAGTTTGGGTTTGTTATTAATGAACAAGTTTAAGTATTTTCATATTGTTATTAATGAACAAGTTTAAGTTTTTTCATACTATTTTGCATGATGCAATATAATTATTTTGAGATTGGTATGAATGCTGCAATTTTGACTAAAATATAGTACACTTAAATCTAAACCCTTAAGTATTTTCATAGAGAACTTAAAGCTAATGACACAAAGTCTTCAAACAAAAATGGAGTTCGAGCACTTTTCAACCACTAAAAATAGCAATCCGAAGTTTTGCTTATCCTTGATGTATTGAGCTTACCTTATTAATTGCACAAAAATAAGTAGGGTTCTATATAAAATATTGAAGTTTCGGGGTCCCGAAGCATGATTAATCTATGATCAAAGTATGTTAAAAAGTGTAAAGAAAGAGGGGTTAACCAAAAGAAAAAGAAAAAAAATAAAGGCGCCCTTTAGCGCAGTAAATTACTGCGCTAAAGGAGTTAACGTCGCCGTTACAGTTAGCTCCTTTAGTGTAATAAATTACTACACTAAAGGTAGTTTTGTCAACTTTTTTTTATTGGAATATTTTGATTCAAAAGCACCTTTTTGGGGTCATTTTGGTTCCGAACTTGGGTAAGATATGCTTTCTTGATATTAAGTAGGTGTTTGGCCATAAAAATTATTCACTTTATTCCGGATTTTTTTTATACTTTTTTCACTTTTCAGCGTTTGGCCATAAGAATTCCGAATAGAACTTGAAGTTGTATTCCGAAATACCAAAAAACTCCAAAAACTTATTTTTCAAAATAATTCACTTTTTTCACTTTTTTACAACTACATTTCATCAAAAACTACAATTTCAAAACCTATGGCCAAACACAACTCTAAAATTCCAATTTTTTTTTTTTTTATATATATCTATGGACAAACAGGGCCTTAGGTCCTTATAAGAAAATTATTTTCTTGCATCAAATATTTTCCTTACAAAATTATTTCAGGTCCTTTCCAGCAATACTTCTATAGATCTTATTTCAGGTCCCTAAAGAAAATTATTTTCTTGCATCAAATATTTTCCTTACAAAACAAGCTTGCAAATCTATTATGTTCCTCTCTGCTGTTATATTATATTTGTTTTAAGAACTTATTAAATATATTTTAAATTATTTATTTAAAATTTAATAAGTTAAAAGAGTCTAAATTCTCAAATTCACAACCTTTAATTCTTGATTTCGCCTCCGCGTATAGCTGCATATCAGTAGCCAGTACTGGAATAAAAATGGGGCACATAGTTGAGGTTTCAATAAAAAGTAAGTATTTATGCACCGTTATTTCGAGTAACTTTAATTTATAAGCGATGGAGTGTTGGGTTTTTGATATTGGTGAATGGGAAATGATGGGATGAAAAGTGAAGTGAATGTAAAAGGTCCCTTTTGCTTTAGGGAATGTAAAAGGTCCCTTGTACTTTGGTTAAAACATCTGTCTCACATAGGAAAAAAAGAGGCAAAGAGAGGCGTACATATTACATTACATCTTCTCTAGTTGCTAAAAGGGTTGAGGGGGAAAGGACCCCTCGCGCCATCGTCGCTCGCTCGGCTTCGGATTCGGATTTGGTCAAAGATCTGATTGATTGATAATCTTTTTGGACCAAAATTCTTTTAAATTTTAATTTAATTATTAATTAATTATTTCCAGATCCTGACTCGTTAGTGACCCGGATCCGCGTGTCTGACCCGCGACCCGTTTCTTCTCGGATTAATTTAAATTTCCCTCCGTTTTTTTTAAAACGTATATTTTCTGAAAGGTTGCAAACCTTTCTGAAAAGGTGCAAACCTTTTCCCAACCAGTGCGTTAATGGCTATAAATTCCAATTAATATTTCAGATTATGCCTTACGTTTTTTCTCCCATTCTCTATGCACTCATGAAACCAGGCGGTGTTCATGGCTGAAACGAACACAACCGTGAGAACCATAAACGGTTGAAGGTTGATTGTGTGACTTATGTTGTCTAGGTATACAATAAAGTTAGACGGTTCAAAGATATCAAATCTACCGATTGATCGAGTATATCCGATATAAGTTCACTACGGAAAGTTCAAAAGGGAAACCTACTTATCCAGATGCAGTCAATCTTCGCTTGTATATCACACTTGTCAACGCATTCTTTTATATTATGGTCATTCCCCATTCATGTGGGGGATTGTTGGGGTTTTGATATTGGTGAATGAGAAATGATGGGATGAAAAGTGAAGGGAATGTAAAAGGTCCCTTTTGCTTTGGGATTGTAAAAGGTCCCTTGTGCTTTGGTTAAAGCATCTGTCCCACATAGGAAAAAGAGATGGAATGAGAGGTGTACATATTACATTACACCTTCTCTAGTTGCTAAAAGGGTTGAGGGGGAAAGGACCCCTCGCGCCTTCGTCGTCGCTCGCTCGGCTTCGGCTTCGGCTTCGAATTTGGTCAAATGATCTGATTGATTGATAATTAATTAATTAATTCCAGATCCTGACCCGTTAGTGACCCGGATCCGCGTGTCTGACCCGCGACCCGTTTCTTCCCGGATTAATTTAAATACTCAGATTATGCCTTACGTTTTTTCTGATATTCTCTATTCTTCTACTCTTCTTAAAAGTTTCTTTTTCCTGTGTGATATACTGCCATTGAGTGGTTCGCTGCTACCAGAATTTAGAGTACTACTATTCTGGTAAGATAATCGTTCTATACTGGGAGATATTCCATCAACCTCGAGTACTGTGAGGGGAATAATTTCCTTAAGGACACACTTTGAACTAAGTGGGCTCGATTATATTCTGAATATATTTTTCCAACACTGTTTCTGTTCATTTGTCCAGTTTCTGTAATTTACTGGTTTTAAGTTTTTACAGATTATGTAATCTGCTTTTACTAAGTGTTTTATAGATTCATAAACTTTATTTAGACTTATACATATTAATGTGACAACAATCTTAAGGAAATTACATATAAGATATAATCTGTATTCTGTTTAAGGAGATTAAAACTTCTATAGTTTTCTACTCCATATGAATATTAGTATTCTGACTTGAAGATATAAAAACTTCGTTGGAATACCAAAGTTCATAATTATACTGCGATTTGAAGAAATAAAATCTTCATCGTTTAAGTTTGTGATTTAATTACTATTCTGTTTGTCGATTTGACAGTGACAAAGAAAGAATGACAATTGAGACTGGAACTCCCTCTGCGACTGGAACTCCCTCTGCAACTGGAACTCCCTCTGTGAACATTGCACCAGCGGTCACGCCTACAACCCATGCCGCTGTGCCACCGGCTGAGAAACATGCGAAGTTCATCGGTGCCAACTTTAAAAGATGGCAGCAGAGAATGTTCTTTTGGCTTACCACCCTTGGTATGCAAAAGTTCACCAGTGAGGACCCTCCCGTGCCTGCCGCCGACATGCCTGACAACCAGAAGTTCATGGCTACTGAGGCTTGGAAACAGGCTGATTTTTTGTGCAAAGGTTACATTTTGAGTGCCTTAGAAGATGGTTTGTACAACGTCTAAAGTGCAGTAGAGACCTCCAAAGAACTGTGGAGTGCACTAGAAAAGAAGTACAAAATCGAAGATGCTTGCTTGAAGAAGTTTGTGGTTGCCAAATTCCTAGACTACAAAATGGTGGATGGAAAAACTGTTGGAACCCAAGTTCAAGAGCTTCAACTTATCTTCCATGACCTTATTGCTGAAGGTATGGTAGTGAATGAAGCATTCCAAGTGACTGCAATGATTGAGAAGTTGCCACCCTCATGGAAAGAGTTCAAGAATTATCTTAAGCACAAGAGAAAGGAAATGAAGTTGGAGGATCTTGTGATTCGTCTCAAGATCGAGGAAGATAACAAAACTGCTGAGAAGAGGTACCGTAATAGTTCACCGATTGAAGGGGCAAGTGTCGTTGAATATGATGCTCCGAAAAAGAACAATAAAAGAAAGAGGCATTCTGGAAAGGAGAAGTATCCTAACAAGAAAAAGTTCAAGGGCAACTGTTATAATTGTGGTAAAGCAGGCCATAAAGCTCCCGACTGTCGTGCCCCTAAGAAGGACAAAGAGAAAAACAAGGGTAAGGCAAACATGGTGGAAGATGTTGATGACCTGTGTGCAATGCTGTCCGAGTGCAACCTGGTTGGTAACCGAAAGGAGTGGTGGCTTGATTCTGGCGCCACTCGACATGTGTGTGCCGTTAAGGAAGCATTTACAACCTACACTCCCGCTGGACCCGATGAGGAGCTATATATGGAAAATACTGCAACAGCTAAAGTCGAAGGATATAGAAAGGTTCTGTTGAAGATGACATCCGGCAATGTGCTGACTCTCAACAACGTCATGCATGTTCCATCAATTAGGAAGAACCTAGTCTCATCCGCACTACTCGTGAAAAATGGGTTTAAGTGCGTGCTGGTTAGTGATAAATTTTTACTTAGTAAGAATGATATGTTTGTAGGAAAGGGCTACCTCACCGAGGGCCTTTTCAAACTTAATGTAATGGTTGTTGCCAGTATTAATGGAAAATCTGCTTCTTCTTACTTATTGGAGTCAAATAATTTATGGCATGTTCGTTTAGGACATGTCAATTACAAAACCTTGCGGAAAATGATTAATCTTGAAATATTGCCTAAATTTGAGTGTAATATATCTAAATGTCAAATATGTGTTGAATCAAAGTTTGTTAAGCATTCGTATAAGTCTGTTCAAAAGAATTCAAATCCTTTGGACTTAATCCACACTGACATTTGTGATATGAAGTCAATACCATCTCGCGGTGGGAAAAAGTATTTCATAACTTTTATTGACGATTGCACTCGATTTGTTACGATTATTTGCTAAACAGTAAGGATGAAGCAATAGAAGCATTTAGGCAATATAAAAATGAAGTCAAAAATCAATTGAATAAAAAGATAAAAATGATTAGAAGTGATAGGGGTGGAGAATACGAATCTCCTTTTGCAGATATATGTTTAGAATATGGAATTATTCATCAAACCACTGCCCCCTACACACCACAATCCAATGGAGTTGCGGAAAGGAAAAATCGGACATTGAAAGAAATGATGAATGCTTTACTAATAAGTTCCGGTTTACCGCAGAGCTTGTGGGGGGAAGCTATCCTTACGGCTAACCGAATACTCAACAGAGTGCCCCACAGCAAAACACAATCCATTCCATATGAACTATGGAAAGGAAGAAAACCCAACTTGAAATATTTCAAAGTGTGGGGGTGTTTAGCAAAGGTACAAGTTCCTTTACCTAAAAGGGTAAAAATCGGACAAACAACTGTGGATTGTGTTTTTATTGGATATGCTAAAAACAACAAAGCTTGTCGGTTTTTGGTTCACAAATCCGATAATCCCGAAATTCATGTTAATACGGTAATTGAATCAGATAATGCTGAATTCTTTGAAAACATTTATCCGTATAAAATTGAATGTGAGTCGTCAAGTGAAAGATCTAAACGACCGCGGGAAGAACCAAAGGAAAGTACACCAAGTGAAAAGGATCCAAGGCGTAGCAAACGTCAAAGGACATCTACTTCCTTTGGACCAGATTTTGTGACATTCTTGCTTGAAGATGAGCCTCAAACATTTAAAGCAGCAATGTCTTCTTCTGATTCAGCATGTTGGAAAGAGGCAGTCAATAGTGAGATTCAATCAATCTTAGATAACCACACATGGGAAGTGGTTGATCTTTCTCCTGGAAACAAGCCTTTAGGTTCTAAATGGATTTTTAAAAGGAAAATGAAAGCTGATGGCACTATTGACAAATATAAGGCAAGACTTGTGGTCAAAGGTTATAGACAAAAAGAAGGCCTTGATTATTTCGACATATACTCACCTGTAACAAGAATAACGTCCATTCGGGTGTTAGTGGCTCTGGCAGCTGTGTATGATCTTGAAATTCACCAAATGGATGTTAAAACAACTTTCTTAAATGGTGATTTAGAGGAAGAAATTTACATGGAACAACCAGAGGGTTTTGTGGCTCCTGGTAAAGAAAAGAAAGTGTGCAAACTTGTAAAGTCGCTTTATGGACTTAAACAAGCACCCAAACAATGGCATGCTAAATTTGACCAAACCATGTTGGCAAATGGATTTAAAATCAATGAGTGTGATAAATGTGTCTACATTAAAAACACTCCAGGTCACGAAGTCATTGTTTGCTTGTATGTTGATGACATGCTGATAATGAGCAAAGATATGGCAGATATAAATGCTACAAAGCGCATGCTTGATGTGGCGTGATTTTACGCCAAAATCGACGCTTTTCGGTTGTAAGTTTTACTTGTTTTTAAGCAAGTCTATGTTATTTTACGTGGTTTTTATCATGTTTCAGGTAATACGAGGTCCCTAGAGCCTAAGTGTGGAAAACAAGCGAAACAGAGCACAAAACGTTGATCACTGGAAATAACTGGAGGTTCTGGAAAATTTCGTGGAAAAATACTCTGCGCATTCGCGCAGGTATCCCACGCGTTCGCGCCCACGCGCGATATTAAGTCCATGCGTTCGCGCTGAACAATGGATGTGATTCCACGCGTTCGCGCAGAATACTGGCGCGTTCGCACAGAAGGATTTTTAGCCCAGTTCGACCAGAACTTGGGCTTTAACGATTTCTGCCATTCCAAGTCCTATAAAAAGAAAACTAGGGTTTTCCAAACACATCTTTGGCTCAACACAAGTCCTTGGAGGATAGGGTTTCACACCAACACATTGGAGGAGAAGATTGGAGGCACTTTAATGAGATATTCTTAATCCTTTCTTCGATTTCTTGTTTGGTATTGAATATTTATGTGTGTAGTATTTCATTTCAATACTTGAACCTTGTTTATGGAAGTATATATTGTTTAAGTTTGGATTGAATCTCTTGTTTTGCTTATGTGTTGAATGATTTTATTCCTAATGAAGTGAGTTATTGTTTCTTTAATTAATCTCATTTTGAATGATTCTTAAGGGAGTAGCTAACCCTAAGACTTGCCCATTTATTTCGGTTTAAACTTGGAAGAGGCAAACTCGGGATTGGGAAAGATTAATTAACAATAATTTGGGGCGTTAACCCTCATCTAATGGACATCGACCTAGGGATAGGCGACACCATTTGTAGCCATATTCGGGTGTTCTTAATGCTCCTAATTGCTTTAGGGATATTCAATTAGGTAGTCTAGTTAGTCTTCGGAAGAAGCTAATTTAGAGTCATTATCCGAGGCTAAGTAATATAAACTCACCATTATTTGTAAATCATGAAGTACATTGGATCGTTACTTGAGCGTAGTTTCCCTTGTATCCATGCTTGTGGCCATTGATCATTTTACTTGCTTTCTAGGTTAGTTTACATTTTTGCATTAGCTATAATTTTCTCCAAAAACCAAAATATTATCAAGTGTTTGGCTTAGTGTAGAAAGTGAAAATTTCTACTTTTCCTAATCGCCTACATATTGTTCTCTGTGAGATTCTGTTATATCCCGTATTTTTGAACGTCGGATTATTTGTAAGCTGAGGTGGGACCCACACGTCAAGATTTTTTTTTGGAACATGTGACAAGTCATATGAATCACATATGTGAAGTTAAACACAACTCAAGAAGGACCCTTGGGCCAAATCAAAGTGGAAGTCCTCCAAACGAATATTTTTAAAAAAACGTTATTATAAGTTTGGAATTTGGAAAAATACCAAGAAATAGAAGTTGTAGATAATTGAATTAGCTTTCCAACCATAGATCGTGGGTTCCCAGGTGACGTCGGTACAAGGAGATATGGACGTTTTAAGGTCGAAAGGTCAGTGAGCTAGGCCCAACTCGGGACCAACCGGGTTGGCCCAAAAAAATGAAAAGGAAAATTTAGGCCCAAAGAGAGAACGGTGGCCGGCCAAGCCTAAGGCCCAACCCATGATTCTAATATTTCTCATGTGCTAAAATGAATATAAGGGTCATTTATCCATTAGAAAGTTCTTGAAACATAGAAGAGAAAAACAAAGCAACAAGAAGAGCAAATTAGAAGGCCATACACGGCCATGACCCAAGAAAATTCACCCCTTAAAATCTTCTCCCAAAAATTATTTTCTTGTGGTATTCCTACTAATTCAAAGGTCCTTTACAACTTGGTGTAATTATTTTGGAAGAAAGAGCACTTGTTTCTTCAAGTTGACAACTTGGTTAAGTGAAGAAGATTGTAGAAAAATGTAAGAATTAATCCCTTTTTATTATGTTATGAAGGTTGGTTTATGTTGTAGTATGTAGAAATGAGTAGAATTTATGGAAATATGGGAGTTTACAAAGTGGGTTTGCATGTGTGCATGTGTATGTAATGTTGTATAAATAAGATAAGTTGAATTTTATGTTGTATTCTAGTTGTGGTTATGGTGAAATTTATATTGGAAATGAAAGTTGAATAAATTTGGTGGAAGTTGGAAATATGGAATGTAGAAGATTATGTCACTTTAGAATGATTTTGTGATATTATGGAAATGAAGTTGTTAAGATGTGAATTATGGTTATGGTTGATGAAATTGGAAGGTGGAAATATGTTATGAATATGTATGTTGAAGATTAGAAGTTTTGGATGGATTATGGTTTGGTGGAAAATTTATATATTTTGTATATTTTGTGAATATTTTGTAAAATGATATGAAATGTTCCGAATTGTATTGGAGTGATCTTGATTAGTAAATGAATATGAGAATGTTGGTATTGAATTGAAAATGTGAAGTTGGAATGAAAACTATTACACTATGTTGGAAAGGAGACTAGTTATGCTATATTGTGTTTTGTGATGATTATTGGTATTGTTGTTGGTATGGTTGTTGATATTTGAGTCGAGTTAAATCTCGGGGATGTTGTATATATAGGGGAGATGCTGCCCAAATTTCTGTAGACAAGAATTGGGTAAGATTGAATTCTTAAAGCCTTATGATTAATATTTGGTAAATATGACCAATTGTAGATTTTGGACGAAACGGGATTTGAATTTGGACGAGCGTAATGCGCAACTAAGGTATGTAAAGTCTTGCCCTTCATTCTTTGGCATGTTCTAACCATAATAGGCTCGGCCGCGAGCCTTATATACGACCCTGTTCCTAGAAATCCGAGATTGAAATTGGCTCCATTTCATTCAATGGGATTGAATTGGTTTCTTAACATTTCGTCGGCAAAATGACCTATATGTATCCAGCTTTCACAAATGAAGTCGGAATGCCCTAAAACTCTCACGGATGACTCCATAAGACATATGATCCATAATTTACGTACGCCACCTCGGTTCGGCCCAAGGTGGGCCCACAAATCCTGATACTTTCTGTATGGCTTTAGCTAACTCATTTCTGTCCGAAATTCACGGGTAGCTTTTGGTTATTATTCTGTTTACTATGCGATAAGTGTTATGACTACCTTTATGAGTCTTATAAAATATTTTTGACATTTGGAACGTTTCTGGAAATCTTATTCTGATATGCTGGATAAGCTACGTACCTTCGGTATTTTTCTGATATACGATTTTGGCATATATGAATCTTGTGTGATGCATGATCCTGGCATGTGTGATTTATGTTTGGAAAGTAATAAATTTGGCATTCTGCTATTACCTCTTTTGCCAAGTTCCGGGCCGGTTATATTATTGTGCGCACTATGTGATATCGACCGCTGGACCCCTGACCGCGATATGTCCGACATTGACCGCTGGACCCCTGACCGCGGTATGCCGGATTTGTGATATTGACCGCTGGACTCCTGACCGCGGTATCTGCGACATTGACCGCTGGACCCCTGACCGCGGTATGTCGGGTTTAAGATATTAACCGCTGGGTACTTGGCCGCGGTATGTGTGATAGTGACCGCTGGACTTTTGGCCGCGGTAATTGTGTGTTTGATTTTCTGTGTGTATGAGACGGAAATGTTTTTCAGAAGAAAGCAAAGCAGTTTGGCATTCTGATTGCCGTATTTGTCTTCCGGGACCTGATATATATGCTATCGGTATCTGTATATGCTTATGACTCTGCATGCATGTTTCTGTCTGTTACGCTTCTGTATGCCTGATCTGGATTATGACTCCGTCTGTTACACTTCCGAAAATCTGATTCAGACTATGATTCAGTCTGTTACACTTCTGTACCTCTGACTCTGATTACGATTATGTCAGCCATATTCTGTGCCCTGGTTCGTATGGTGATTCTGTCCGCTATATCTCTGTACTTCTGGTTCGGACTATGATTATATTTGTTATATTTCCGCTTTACATACTCAGTATATTTTCCGTACTGACCCCCTCTTCTTCGGGGGCTGCATTTCATGCCGCGCAGGTACTCCCAGGTGAGTTGAAGGCAGTATAGAAGATGTTCCAGTGCAGATGGCAAGCTCCATTTGTTCCCGGAGTGCTGCCGAGTCAGGGTTTGTATGTTATGCTTTCTGGAATACGTTAGAGACTTTGCAGACAGCGTCGTGGGTATTGGTTGTCAACTTGTATGTGGCTTCATCAGCCGATATGTCGTTTCGTATTATATGTTAAATGCTATATGATCACAAATTCTGTTTGATTTGGAAAGCTTCGAAAGAGAATATTTTTGAGAGGACATGATGTATTTTATTTTTATTTGATTTAAAAGCCTAATAAGATTTTGTATGTCCCAGAGGTCTGTGGGTTCGCTCGGCTCCGAATATGGGACCGGGTGCCCATCACACCCCAGCGGAATTGGGGTGTGACAGATTCGACCCCGACTCATAGTTGGATAAATTATATTTGCATACGACCTTGCCCATTCTAATTAATAGGGTAGATTTGGACGTTATCAATGCTGGATAGAAAATTTGATATGAAAGACTTAGGAGTTGCTGATGTAATCCTAGGAATTAGAATTCATAGAACTCCACAAGGTATAGCATTATCACAGTCTCCCTACATAGAGAAAGTACTTAACAAGTTCAAATACTTGGATTTCAAGATAGCCAGAACTCCAATTGATGTGAGTTACTCATTTCAAAAGCACGAAGGTGAAAGTAAATCACAAGGGGACTATGCAAGAGTGTTGGGAAGTCTAATGTATATCATGAATTGTACACGACCAGATATAGCATGTGCTATTAGCAAACTGAGTCGGTTTACAAGTAATCCCAATCACACACATTGGATGGCAATGAAACGAGTTTTGGGGTATCTGAAACATACTCAAGACTATGCTTTGCATTATAATAAATATCCCGAAGTGATTGAGGGATATAGTGATGCAAATTGGATCACTGGATCGTCTGAAGTTAAATCCACGAGTGGATATGTTTTCACAATTGGGAGTGGAGCAGTGTCTTGGAAATCATCCAAACAGACTTGCATCGCCCGTTCCACTATGGAATCCGAATTCATAGCTTTAGACAAGGCCGGTGAAGAAGCTGAATGGCTCCGGAATTTCTTAGAAGATATTCCATTCTGACCCAAACCTTTGGCTCCTATATGTATACATTGTGACAGTCAAGCAACAATAGGTAGGGCAGGAAGCGTAATGTATAACGGAAAATCTCGTCACATACGACAGAGACACAATACCGTTAGACAACTCCTCTCTAGTGGCGTTATCACGATTGACTATGTAAAGTCAAGAGATAACGTAGCGGATCCGCTTACAAAAGGCTTATCTAGAGAGGGAGTTAGTAGATCATCAATGGGAATGGGGTAAAGGCCGAGGACAAGTCATCATGGCGGTAACTCTACCTAGCAGACTGGAGATCCCAAGAGCTAGGTTCAAGGAGATCAAACAAAGTTATGACTGGCGGTTCAACATTGTCAAACAACTCAACCCATTCTCGAACAGACGTCACAATAAGATTATCAATGAATCAGATCATTTGACCGAATCCGAAAGCAAATTACACAATATTTAAAAGTTGACCATAATATCCTTTAAATATTGAACAACTTTTATATCCTTAATAAGCTCTAATCCTATTTGTTTTCTATAATATAAATGTACAAAAATGTAAACTACTTCATTAGTTGTATAGTCCAAATCAAATTGTGGTATATTCGTAGCTATAAAAAAAAATCATCTATACAACAATTCCTATCCTATTCCCAATCAAATTCTTGAAAACGGTAGTTTTCAGAATCAAACACCAAGGTTGGAGATTATAATTATTTTGATTTTAATTAAAGTTTAATTGTAGTCAATTTTTCAATAAAATTAATTACTAAGAGTTTTAAGATTTCATTATTGAGGCCTGCTTCGTATTCTGTTTGTGTTGTTTTCTCCTTTTGATTTTTTGCTTAAATTTAATTACTTTTATTATAAAAGCACGAATATAAATGTTCGTTGACAAAAATATTCTTGTTTCCAAGTTTTTTCTCGGTTTCCTTTTTATTTTTAAATTTGAGATAGGAATGCCAGAAATTGACTTTTACATCATGAAAACTAGAAAAATTATTTTTTGCGTGATCAACTTTAAGTTGGATGACTTCTTGTTTAAAAATAACAATACAAAAGTGACTTTTTGTGATAAACTCAAAGTTGAATGACCATCGATTAGAATATTTTGTGGGAATCAATATGCATATGCTTAAATAAAATAGGAGGATGAGAAAAAACAAGAATAGTTATCGTAAAATTGATTGATTATCTTTTGTAAGTCGGTAGATAAAGACTTTTATGTTGAAGAAAATAAAATAGTAGAAATTGTTTCTTCCTATAAACATTTTCATCATGAAAACTCCCATGAAATCAGAAAAAATTTAAGCGACGGGAGCACTTGATTTTTTTAAAATAAATATTATATTTCAGTTTGTGAAAACATAAATTTATTTACAATAAGTAACTAAATATTCTTAAAACGGAAAGATATTTTCATGATTTAATTTTGTTAAGTTAGGATTCAACACTTATATGTTTGTAAAACACAATAGTAAATATATGATCACTCAAGTCCTAATATTGGATTATCTTAGTCGTAACATGTTTCCGTGTGAACCAACAATGGTTGTGGTGTAGTGGCTGGTACTACTCCATACTTAACCAAGGTCTCGAGTTCGAGCCCCCTTGGGTACGGAGTCACCATTGTTAGGGAGTGCTTTGCCCCCCAATGTAGGACTACCCGACACGAATCCGGATTTGTCGGGCCCCAATGCGGGTATCGGATACCGGATGGGAAACCAAAGAAAAAAAATCAATGTCTGGAAAACAACATATATACCAAGATCATCATTCTCAAAGAAATATTAAGTGGATATAATCTTATAACATAGTAACATTTTTGTTATTTAACTTAATGTATGTAATTACAAATTAATAATATTACAGAATATGTTTTTTGTGATGATCGAGGTTGATAGGAAATATCGTGTGAAGCACGTTTATAGAGACTAGTCTATATTATTTTAAAAGCACGAATATAAATGTTTATTGACCAAAATATTCTTCAAATATTAAATGACTATTATACCCTTTATTAATTAGATACTCATATACCATTAGTGTACAAATATGTAAAAGTATTTCTTTAGTTGTCGAATCCAAGTCAAACGTAGAATCCAAGTCTAAGTCAGAATCACAATGTTGTTTCTTATAAAAACAAATTCCTAAAGATTATAGAGCAGATTGCATGAAACTGTTGAGTTCCTTGATACTTAAGAGCACTTTCTCGGTGGAGTAGTTGTAATCTTCATGTGCAATGGAGAATTATCAACAAGAAAGTAAGTGGATTTCCAATCATCATGTATTAGCTTCAATAAAATTATCTAATCAAACTCTCCCTTATTAAGTATTATACAATTCAATCTTTGACGTATTTATTCTAACTTTACGCTCCGTGCTATATCAAACTTTATTCTATCAAATATTATGTGTACAAGGTTTTGAAAAGAATGCTCTATAATAATGGAGAAAAATAATTGGAGACGTAGCACCTTGTAAGCCACAACCACATGAGTCATTAGTCTAATAATAAGATAGGTAGTAATTACTTTTGGCTGAAAGAAACTATGAAATAATCAATTGATGTAGATTTTCATTTTGTCAACTCTAACAAGCTTATGGTGATGAGAGCGACTAGCAAATTTCAAATTGATATATATATATATATATATATATATATATATATATATATATATATATATATATTGCAACAACAAATAATATGTGAAAAGAAAAAAAATCATATCACTAAGAGTGAGTATTATTACAATAGTTTGTAGACGTCACGTAACTAAAATTAGTTAATTTGGGATTTATTTTTCAATATCAGTTGTAATTTTATTCACGTGGGATATTCGTGCAAAGCACGATCATAGAGACTATTATATATATACATATACTAGTAGATATTGAATCATCTTTGACTTCTTCGTATGTTTACTATTTTATATTTTGGATCTCCTTAGTGAAAATTCTGTCTCCGCCACTGATTACATGCAATTAAATAAAGTGTAAACAACAATTAAACTGAAAATGTATACAAGCTATATCTTACTATATATTAACTAGGGTTATTCGACTAGCCTAGTCAAATAATGGCTGGTGCTATTATTATAATTGCAACTTATCTTTGAACTCTTTTAAATTCATTTGATATATATATATATATATATATATATATATATATATATATATATATATATATCATTAAGTCACTTAAAAATATTTTCATGTAACTTTTCATAAAATATGAAAGTTATATTTTTAGAAATAAAATAGGTTATCTACGGCAAAAAATAAATATGATGTAATAGTATTAACATTTATTTACAATATAAATGTTATATAAATTAAACTCTATTTGAAGTCTTTTTCGAAAGGAAAAAAGAGGAATCATTTACATGAGTAAGAAAGCCATCGGTGGTATGTTGGGGTTTACCGTGGCAGAATATAGACAACAAAAAGGGTATTTATTGGGCATTCATTGTTTGTTTTATATTTACTACTTTAATTCCCTGTTGCGTCCTATAGCTTGCCTTTTCCCTCCCTTATTAATACCATTAATAAAATTTGTTTTTACAACAACAATGATACTTACTCCCTCCATTCTTTTCTAAAAGTCATTAGGTCAAATGGATTTAATCCAAAATAAGTGCCGTTTCAAGAAAGCAAGAACTCATTAATTATACATATTAGGTAATATCATAAAATATGTCACAATTAGCTTCAATAAGCAGTAAATTCTCGAGCATATTCTAATTGAGTCTGATAGGTATAATTAAAGAAGGTAACATATTTAATTTATGTGGTTATAAACTTATGTAATGAACACTTACATTGTATATATAGGGTAGATTTTCTATGGTTGTGTACATATATCAATTTTTGAATATGCTGAACAAATGCAAAAGGTTAGCTCAAGTTGTCCATGATGTTCAAAATTGTCTCTAGCATCCTAAGTTCGATTCCTAGGGACAACATTATTTTTTATATTTAGCTTTGGTTGTTTCTTACAAACCCCCTAAGTGAAAATTCGGGATCTGCCACTGATCACGCACAAAAAAATTCCAACTGTGAATCAAAAGTGTCCAATAAAAACACTTTATCAAATGTTCAGATGCTCTTCGAATGTCTAAATAATATTTTACTGACAAGTTTAACTATCGATGTATTAAGCCTATTAGGCCTCCAATGCTTGAAACTTTTAGCTGGGCTACGATTGAGGAATTGAAAAGAATATGAACCATAGAAGAGCTGCATTCGGTTTAATGTTAGCTAGGAATATCAAAACATTATCTCTAACAGAAACAGAATTTACGTTTATTGACTTAACAATACAAGTGTAAATGGTTAAATTCTGCAGTTATTTCAAAAAACAAGTACGACTTTTTTGCCGTTATGTACTAGGATTTTCATTTATCTTTACCAAAAAGTGCCAAACTTTTCATTTCAAATTAGCCAACTTTTCGGCTAATGTTACTAGAATTTTCATTTTGTTACCTAAAAGTACCAAACTTCAATATATAAAAAATGAGCAACACTAACTTTCAAAAGTATTTTATGATTTTCAATATGTGCATTATCCTTTACTCTACCATCAATGTATATCATTACTAAAAAGAATTTTCTTGTTGGTATTGTTTGGTAGATTATATATTACAACCACTAAAATTAGGTAAATGAATAAAAAAAAGATTTTAAAAAAGTAGTATAATGTAAGAATCTTGATGACATTAATTATGTGTATTCGTCACTATCTCATCTAAGGCAGCTAGAAAAAATGGGGAAACACTACAAATCCAAAAGTTGCAAGATATAGAGCAAAATTAAAAATAAATAAAGTTAATATTTAGTTATATATAGTTAATATTTAGTTATATATTCAGTTGGATTTCTAATTAGTTTGCAACTATAGCCATATCTTATTCTAAAAGATCTTCAATGTTATTTGTATTAAATCTCATATAAGAAATTTATAAAGTAATACAGAAGATTTTTATACGATATTGTTTCTTCTCATAATGAAATATTCACACGCAATACACATGAATACAACCAGTTTGTTGGTCAATACCGAGTATGAAGAAATAAATTGTCCTACAAATCTTACAACTGCTATAACATTTTTTTTCCCCGGAAAATAGGTATTACTGCATTGCATACTAAGTATATATTTGCTTTATATTCTCCCGTAGAGACAAGTTAAAAGTTAAGTTATTTGTCCTCAATCATCAGCTCTTGTTTACTTGTTACCATATTGAATTTGGAAACACAAAACCCCAACTTGGGATGCCTCCAGTGCCTGTGCTTCCTGTTGATCATGGGATCATGTAGCTAGTCACAGGCATAGTCGAGATTTAAAGTTTATGAGTTTTGAATTTACTATCAAATGCATATAGCTTATTTTAGTTACCAAACTTGCGATTAAATCATTATATATATCTAATTGATTTCCTAATCTATTGAATTCGTCCAAATTAAAAATGTATTTGATATTGTACCTCTGCCCCTTGTGGGATGGCATTTTCACAATTGGAGACTTCGGAGATGGAGCTAGCTGTTGTTGCTAAAGCAGAAAGACATTTTCTACTATTCAAATTATATTTGGACATACGACTTAACTCATTAGTTTGTCTTTTAGGGTGTATGTTTCGTATGAAGAAAAATGTAGGAAAATAAGTGTCTTTCTTAATTATTTTCTAGTGTTTTGATAAGTAAACAAAAACAAATATTGTTCCAAGAAAATTTATATGGAATTTAGAAAAACATTATGCAATTGGGGATGAGGTGAGGAGCGGGGGCGGGTGTAGCAAGGTGGGGGTTGGAGTGTTGTGGGTGTGGGAAGGCGATAATGAGGCCATTGATACAGCACTAATTATGGAAATTTTTTTACTATACTTCTACTAGAAAAGTCATTTTCCTCATTTGAAGAAACTTATTTTCCTAAAGAAAATATTTTTCAAAACATTCATACTAACCAAACATGAAAAAATTAAAAAAAAAAATCTGAATAATGCTTTCCTCCCTACCCCACACACACCCTTAAAGCTTCTTCTTTTTCGTATCATGTGATCAAAATGATGGTTGCCTGACCATTCTTTTAATGCTTTTTTACTTACCCTTTCATGTTAAAAACACTCCGTAGGCCGTATTAACGTCATCCAAGCAAATATTGTAAATTGTGGGATATTGAAGAAGTTGTATCAAGATTTACTATGATCACGTTCGACGTTTAATTCCATGCAGTACTGCTAAAAAAATTAGGATTTTCGACCAAAAATTTAAAAAATCTGGGCTTCTATACCCAACATCCTGGCCTCCGAGGAATTAAGTGTTCTTGTTAGTAGGTCAACTTGATGCTTCATACTCCTTAGGATCAACTGTTCCATCATCAGTAACACCTATGACTTCAAGGGCTGACGGGTATCGACGAAAGGCTCTATTAGGCATCCCATAAACTGTTCCATGCCTTGTTAGGGGAGCAACCTTCTCAATCCATTGTTGTTGTATTAACTCATCGGTCATCGACGTGCAACTTGGCTGATTGGCTCGAAACTCCCCAAAGTGTTGTTGAAATTCGTTCTGAAATTGAAGGATACAATGTTAATAGTCCAATTTAGTACAAAAAATATATTATTATTGTTAACTAATGACTTACCCAAGTTCGCTCAGCCCTTGGCTCAACCCATCGGTTTGTACCATCGACGTTCTTCTCCTTCCTTGTGTGAGTAATCTTGAAGATCTCATCTTGAGGTACTGCCTGACCCCTCTGGAGCTCTTGCAAACAAATCAAGATAAACAATTAAAAAAGTAATGTGTTTCAGTTTTATGTTATGTACCATGATTCATTTACCATTTACATAATAGTTCGTCCTGAGATTGAAAAAAGGGGAGGAATGAGTATACATAATGTTTCTTTGTCAAGACTAATTATTCAAGAGTTAGTGTCAAGACTAATAAACTCTAAAGCAATGTTTTTCAGTTTTGGTATGCACCATTTTATTCAACTAGCGAACTTGATTCTGTCCAAAAAAACTGTCCAAAAAAAAAAAACAGTCCCAAAAAACTGTCCAAAAAGACAGTCCAAAAAATGACAAAAAAAAAATAGTCCAAAAAAAACAGTCCACAAAAATAGTCCCAAAAAACTATCCAAAAAAAACAATTAAAAAAAACAATCCAAAAAAAAAAAGTCAAAAAAATGACCAAAACCATGATTTTTTTTTTGCCGTTTTTTAAAGTAAAGGACTTAGTATTTTCCATACAGTGAGGACATGCTAACTTTCCGGCTGTCATCCACCCAGATAACATCCCATACGCAGAAAAATCATTAATAGTCCACATTAAAGCGGCCCTCAAATTAAAATTCTGCTTACGCAAAATGTCATAAGTCTCAACCCCTTCAACCCACAACTATTTCAGCTCATCAACCAAAGGTTGCAAGTACACATCAATCAAGGCTTTTGGATTACGCGGGCCAACAATACTGCAATTAAGGAATATATATGGACTAGTCATACACATCTCTGGGGGAAGATTGTATGGTGTTATAAACACAGGCCAAGAAGAATATGGAACAGTAGAGCCAGAATGCGGAGTGAATCCGTCAGAACATAAACCCAACCTAACGTTACGTGGTTCAGTTGCAAAGTCTGGATAGGTTCTATCAAAATGCTTCCAGGCCTCACCATCCGATGGATGACACATAACACCAGGTGGCCTTCTATTTTCACTGTGCCATCTCATATGAGGAGCAGAGCTATTAGATGCATACAACCTCTTCAACCTTGGTATTAGAGGTAAATAATGCATCGCCTTAACAACCACTCTCTTCCCGCTACGTGTATCCCTAAACCTTTCACTACCACAAAACTTACAAGATTCTAGATCGACGTCATCATTATAGTATAAAATGCAGCCATTTTCACAACAATCAATTCTCACCGACGAGAGTCCCAACTACCAAATGCCTTTGCTTTATAGTAATTATCGGGTATCTCTAGAGTCGGGTCAACCAATTCATGCATGAGGTCAATCACAGAATCCATTGCCCCTTGGGAAACATTGTTATCTGCTTTGATACTCAATAATCAAACAGAGACAGATGATTGAGAGTGGGTGGAACTATCATGTAAGGGTCGACTAGCTTTTTAAAACTTTTTATAAAAACAGCTGGCCTCTTCATTGGGAGGTTCTTCAACATGGCCACTTGATTCAAAGCCCCAATGCATGCCATAAGCATCCTGAACCATGTCGTGCATTCTAGAATTCTGGACAGTAGGTTCTACCATCCTACTACTTTCACCCACAACAAAGTTCTGAAAATCATCCAAATTGTTAAGCGTTACTCCATGACTAGTCCAAACTGTATATTTACTTTTAAAACATTTTTCCCTTAGATGTCGCCTAACAATCTCTGGGGTCTTGAATTTCATACATTCACATTTAGAACAAGGACACCTAATCACACTATGAATTGTAAAATCCTCAAGTGTTTTAGCATAGTCAACAAAATCATAAACGTCGACTACAAATTCATTCTTCAACCCAAATCGACCAGGATTAGTTCTATCGTACATCCAACTACGAGATTCCATCTACACAAATTGCAGAAAGTTTGAACTTGTTAAACCATATTTAATTTATATGATTAGTAAAAGAATTTTATTTCAAAGAATAACCTTCCTACCTGTAATGCGCAGTTTGAAACTCGATAGATAAAGTACCTAAATCTTTTTAACTTTCATTAATAACTACATAATAACCACCCATGTATTAACAACTTACTCAAACTCAAATGTGAATTTATTATTACTCAAACTAAGACTCCATGCCAAAACTAAGCAAAAACGTGAATAAAAAACTAGTCCCAAAAAACTTAAACAAAATCTAAACCAAAACAGTCCAAAAAATGAACCAAAACAGTCCCCAGAAAACAGTTCAAAAAACTATCCAAAAAACTAGTCCAAAAAACCAGTCAAAAAAAAAAGCAGTCCAAAAAATAACTAAAACATTCCCAAAATCTGAACCAATACAATCCCAAACAAATGAACCAAAACAGTCCCAAAAAAATGCACCAAAACAGCCCCAAAAATACACCAAACAGTCCAAAAATTGGACCAAAACATAAGAAAGAATTTTGAGTATAATCCGAACATTCAATATCAATATTTCAGTCAATTTCAATTCAAAATCCAAAACAAATAACATAATATAAACCCTAAAACAAATATTAAACACTAAATAAAGTTATCAAATCTACTAAATATAAATGGTAATGCAACTAATAACATGAGATTGAAATCATGCTTGAGAACTAGTTCAATTTGCGGCTTGTGTTCATGACATTGGAAAAATAAATACCTGAAAACGGGGCTGCACGCAGCCTACGGTGGACTGGTGGTGCGGCGGCGCTGGGTTGGTGGTGTGGTTGAGCGTCTGGGTGGTGGGCTGGTGTTGTGGGTAGAGAGGAGCGGTAGATAAGCCTGTGGGTAAAGAGGAGAGAGAGAGAAAGGAAAAGGTTGAAATGAAAATTAAAGACCAAATCTGATCTAAATGTGGTCCAAATTTTGACCGTGTGTGGTCGAAATTAGTTTTTTTTTTAAATTAAATGTTTCCCATTTATTATTTGTACAAAAAATAATTTCAACCACACATGGTCGAAATTATATTTTTATGTTAAAAAATCAACCCCGTGTGGTCAAAATCCTATAAAAATAAATTAAAAATTAAATTCTTGAAATTCCGACCGCGCGTGGTCGATTTTTTTCGACCAAAAATGTGGTCGAAATTTCTAGGTCGAAAATGCCCTTTTTTTTTAGTAGTAAGTACTGTCATGGGCGGCTTTCCAGCCATGCCCCATGACCCCTTGGGCGCGCCCCATGGCGCCATGGCAAGCCTCTCAGCGCCTAGCGCCATAGATGGCCCCGTGGTCTCGGATGCCCCAAGTGACAAGGTTGCTTCTGCCTATGTCACCCCATCAATGTCCCTCGCGCGCGCCCCTGCTCTGGCCGTGCCCCAACACGTGCCCAGTGCCCAGTGTCAATGCAGCCCTGCTACCGTGCCCTACGCGCATGACAGTGCCCCGACCGAGGGTGCACATGGACCTGCTCTAGTTAGGTCTCTTTTGTTGTAATTATACAGTAGTTTACTTTATGTATTTTTTATTGTGTTTCTCTAGCAAGTCTATGTCTAGTTCTATGACTTGGGTTTTTATTTTTAAAGCATTAATTATTAGGGGGGATCAAGTAATCAAAACTTTCAAGCAAGCAATCAATTCTCTGTACTAGTGTCTCTCCCCCTCGACACCGCTTGCTCTCATTGTAATAGCTTTCATTAATGCAAACAAGCTCTTTTTCTCAATTCTCTTTTCTGTTCTCTCAATTGCTCTTGACATTGGTTTTCCCGCACGGCACTGACAGTCTCGTCTAGCGTGCGGAGGAGATCCCGGTTGGCGGACAGTAACCTTGGAATCATAGGTTTCTTAGCCTTACGTTGCCCTTCCAAGAAGTCTCAGGGAGGCGCCGCGTAACAGTTGGTATCAGAGCCTAGGCTCGACATCGGACGAGGGAACACATGGCAATTGTCATCAGTTTCGGACCATGGTGAACCATGGAGACCGCCTCTTGATTTTGGAAACTACGGTCAATAGATTTCGACCCGTGGCTGAAAGAGTGGAGGACCTGGACCGCAGGATGCGGCAGGCCGAACAAGACATCGTAAATATTACTATTGATACGGATGCGGCCGCACAGGCGGCTGCCATTCAAAGAGAGGAGGACCTCGCCCAGAGGACTCAGGAGGTAGAAAGAATAACTGCCATGCAAGGAACCATCGACAACTTGACTAATCAGCTCAATGTTGTCAACGCTGCCTTACAAGGCCTACTCCGAGGAAGGGGCCATCCTATTGGGGGTGCGGCAAACATTGTCGCGACCCTCGAAACTCAAGATTCCTGTACCAAAGCCCTATCAGGGCGCTCGAAATTCCAAAGAGGTGGAAAACTTCATCTTTGACATTGAGCAGTACTTCGACGCTGTGGGAGAATTGGAGGAGCCCAGGAAGGTAGCAACTGCTGCCATGTATCTACAAGGTGATGCCAAGCTCTGGTGGCGTGTGAAATATGAAGCCATTAAGGCGGGTGAGGAAGCCCTTGAGACATGGGAAGAACTAAAAGCAGCCATTCGCTTACAGTTCTTCCTCGAGAACGTCGAGTATAATGCACAAAGGAAGCTTCGTGAACTCAGGCAAACGAAGTCAGTCCGAGAGTATGTTCGCGAGTTCTCTGCGCTCATGCTGAACATAAGGGACATGGGCGACAAAGACAAGCTTTTTACGTTCATGGAAGGCTTGAAGCCCTATGCCCGCATGGAAATACAAAGACAAAGGGTTGATTCCTTGCCCAAAGCTATCCAAGCTGTGGAATGTCTCAGTGACTACCAAGTGGATTTTCGAAAGGAAAAACCTCAACCACCAACCCGTGGGGGATTCAAAGAGGGCCAATCCTACAATACTGGTCCCAACAGAAGTGGGGGAGATCGGAGTGCAACCAAATCTAAAGGTTCCTCCTCAGGCAGCAATAGTATTGTATCTCATAATAATGATCGGGGGCGGAAGCTTCCGCCTCCCGGAGGATGTCATAATTGTGGCGGACCACATTGGAACAAGGACTGCCCACAGACACAGATGAATGCCCATCAAGTTTTGGATGATGGGACGGACGATGATGAGGATGATGCGGATCAGACAGAACCAATAGGTGCCTTCAATGCACTTGTTTGTTCCATTTCCAAAGTCGTTGAGGGTACCAGTGCCGGCATATGTAAAAAGAAAGACCCAAGCTCAACTACCAAGAAGGGAAAGGCAAAGGCAGGTAGCGGGCCTCCTCCCAGAAAGGAGAAGACCCTGATGTTTGTCAACTTGAGAGTAAATGGTAAACCTATTAAGGCCACGATAGACACAGGTGCTACGCACAACTATCTGGCCACCACAGAAGTAGACCTTGGCCTAGTTGTTGGAAAGGGAAAGGGTTGTGTCAAAGCTATCAACTCACCGCCCCAATTGGTAGGTGGAATAGCTAAAGGAGTGCCGGTAAAGATGGGTCCTTATGAAGGCAAGTTCGACTTGCGGGTAGTGATCATTGACGACTTCGACTTGATAGTGGGGTTGGAATTCATGAGACAAACTAACATCATTCCCATACCCTACGCGGATATGCTTCTGATGATGGGAACCAATAGGGCCAAACCCTGCATTATCCCATGCACAACCATAAAAATGGCCTCAGGAAACATCTCTGCATTGCAGCTGAAGAAGGGGGTCCATCGACAAGAACCCACATTTCTAGCGACCCTTTGCATTGAAGAGATTGAGCGTTCTTCGGGTCCCATTCCAAAGCTCGTGAAAGAGATCATGAAGGAATTTGAGGATGTCATGCCTCAAGATATGCCGAAGCGACTCCTGCCTAGGCGGACGGTCGATCATGAAATTGAATTGGTGTCGGGTGTGAAGCCACCTGCCCGCACACCCTACAGAATGTCACAACCCGAACTCACCGAGCTTCGGAGACAATTGACGGAGATGCTGGACACGGGGATCATCGTGCCCTCCAAATCACCTTATGGGTCGCCTGTGCTATTCCAAAAGAAATATGATGGTACCCTAAGCCTCTGTGTTGACTATCGAGCTCTCAACAAGATCACCGTGAAGAACAAGTATCCCATACCACTAATGGCGGACTTGTTTGATAGACTGGGCGGCGCCACAGTGTTCACCAAAATAGACCTGAAGACAGGTTATTGGCAAGCCCGCATTGCTGAAGGAGACGAGTCCAAGACGACATGTGTAACCAGATATGGCTCGTTCGACTTCCTGGTCATGCCGTTCGGCTTGACCAATGCTCCGGCCACGTTTTGCACCCTAATGAACCAGGTCTTTCGAGAATGCATTGACGAATTTGTGGTAGTATACCTGGACGACATTGTGGTGTACAGTAAAACGCTAGGCGAACACCTGGAGCACCTGAGGAAAGTCCTAACTCGGTTGCGAGAGCATGAATTGTACGTAAAGCTGTCCAAATGCTCTTTTGCCCAAAAACAGATTGACTTTCTCGGGCATGTTGTTGAAGAAGGTCGCATCAAGATGGACCAACAAAAGATCAAGGCTGTCACAGACTGGCCACCACCCAAGGATATCCATGCCTTGAGGGCGTTCCTTGGCCTATGCAACTTTTATCGGCGGTTCGTCAAGAACTACTCCCTCATTTCATTACCACTGACAGAACTCCTCAAGAAGATCACACCTTGGGACTGGTCGCCAAAGAGAGCAGACGCTTTCAACTCACTAAAAGCGGCTATGTCTAGTAGCCCTGTCTTGGCCTTGCCCGACTTGACCAAACCCTTCGAGGTGGAAACGGATGCCTCTGATTACGCCTTGGGCGGAGTCTTGCTACAAGAGGGGCACCCGGTGGCCTAAGAGAGTCAAAAGTTGAAAGATGCGGAACGGCGCTATGCGGCTCACGAGAAAGAATTATTGGCTGTCGTCCACTGCTTGCGCCTTTGGAGGCACTATCTTCTGGGATCCCCATTCGTGGTAAAGACGGATAACACTGTTGTCAGTCATTTCATGACCCAACCAAGCCTAAATGGCCGCCAGGCCAGATGGCAGGAACTCCTAGCGGAATTTCACTTCAATCTGGAATACCGAAGTGGGAAGACCAACCGTGTTGCGGATGCACTGAGCCGAAGGGCCGATCTAGCATCGGTATGCTTGCTTTCCACCCTCAGAAGGAGCGAAGTGGCTACCACCATAAAAGATCAAATCCAGGATCTTCTCACCAAAGACCCTTCGGCACAGTATTTGGTCGACCTAGCAGGTCAAGGAAAAACTCGCCAGTTCTAAATGGAGGACGGGTTCCTGAAGGCAAAAGAAAATCGCCTTTATGTTCCTAAAGGAGGATATTTTCGGAGAACTCTCCTAATAGAATGTCACGATACTCTATGGGCAGGCCACCCAGGAGAAGAACGTACCATGGCATTGCTATGTCGTGCATATTATTGGCCCCAGATGGCAGATGATGTCGCTCAGTATGTGAAGACTTGCCTGGTATGCCAGAAAGACAAGTTTGACCGCTTGACACAAGCGGGCCTGTTGGAGCCATTACCTGTCCCAAAGAGGCCTTGGGAAAGCGTCTCATTGGATTTCATCACCGGCTTGCCCAAGGTTGGAGATCTCACGACTATCTTGGTCGTGGTTGATCGGTTTTCTAAATATGCTACTTTCATTGCAGCACCCAAGTATATATCAGCAGAGGAGACAGCTCGACTCTTCTTCACCCATGTTGTCAAATATTGGGGTCTGCCCAAGGATATTGTTAGCGACCGTGACTTTCGCTTCACCAGCAACTTTTGGACCTAGCTCTTTAAGTGCTTGGGGTCTAAATTGAGTCACAACTCGAGTTTTCACCCGCAATCAGATGGTCAGACGGAGCGGTTCAATGGCATGTTGGAGGAATACTTGCGACATTTTGTTACCGGCTCGCAGAAAAATTGGGTGAAGCTATTGGATGCGGCCCAACTGTGTTTCAACTCACAAAAGAGCTCTAGCACAAACAAGAGCGCTTTTGAAATTGTTACCGGGCAGCAACGTTTACTCCCACACACTGTGAATGCCCCAAACATGGCTAAATCCCCACGAGCAGCTAGCTTCTCTAAAGAATGAAAGCAGAATTTAGAGATAGTGCGGAGCTATCTGGTGAAGGCACAAAAGCAGATGAAAAGACATGCAGATCAGAATCGTCGCTTTGTGGAATATCAGGTCGGGGACAAGGTGATGGTGAAGATCCCAAAGAGGTACCTATTTGCAGGGGTCCATGACCCTCGCCTGTTGCAAAAATATATTGGCCTACTGTCCATTGAGAGGCGCATTGGGAAGGTAGCATACAGGGTGGATACCCCAGCTTGGTGGAAGATTCATCCTGTGTTCCATGTCAGTCTTTTAAAGCCCTTTCGAGAAGACACAGAAGACCCTTCCCGCAGTCAGCTCACAATACCTAGTATTCGAGGCCCACAAGCAACTGGGAAAAGGGTAGTAGAAGCCATCCTCAACGATCGAGTCATACATGCCTCAAGAAAAGATCACTAAGAGTTCCTAGTGAAATGGCTAGGATGTGATGCCGAAGAAAATACATGGGAAAGGGGTACCAGCCTCAAAGCCTACAGCACCTGATTGATGACTATCTTGCAAGCAAGGCGCCGAGGACGTCGCCAACTCAGGTGGGGGAGAATGTCATGGGCGGCTTTCCAGCCATGCCCCATGACCCCTTGGGCGCGCCCCATGGCGCCATAGCAAGCCTCTCAGCGCCTAGCGCCATGGACGACCCCGTGGTCTCAGATGCCCCAAGTGACAAGGTTGCTTCTGCTTATGTCACCCCATCAATGTCCCTCGCGCGCGCCCCTGCGCTGGCCGTGCCCCAACGCGTGCCCAGCGCCCAGTGTCAATGCAGCCCTGCTACAGTGTCAGCGCTCAACACCCAGTGCGCGCGCGCACCGTGCCCTACGCGCATGACAGTGCCCCGACCGAGGGTGCACATGGACCTGCTCTAGTTAGGTCTCTTTTGTTGTAATTATAAAGTAGTTTACTTTATGTATTTTTGATTGTGTTTCTCTAGCAAGTCTATGTCTAGTTCTATGACTTGGGTTTTTATTTTTAAAGCATTATTAGGGGGGATCAAGCAATCAAAACTTTCAAGCAAGCAATCAATTCTCTGTACTGGTGTCTCTCCCCCTCGACACCGCTTGCTCTCATTGTAATAGCTTTCATTAATGCAAACAATTTAAACTGCAAAGGTCCAAATTTGCACCTAATATTGACAATTTAAATCTTTTTAAATTATTCATCACTCTTTAAACTGCAAAGGTCCAAATTTGCCCCTATACTATACAATTTAGAGCAAATTAACAAGTAACTAACTAGAATAACATTTCAAAGAGGATAAATGCATATTAGAATACACTTAATTTATTAAACGATAAGACTCATTTTTTCTTTAATGCTAACTTAATTGTAATTTTTAATTATTTTTAAACGTACGTTACTTGATTTATCCAAAAATAATTTGGAATAATTTCTATGTCAATTTGTAGGAAATCTTCTAGTTAAGACGATCCAATATTATTTGCTTATATCTAGGAGAGAAGTAAAATAATTTGCCTTGTGAGCTTTGCGAATGATCCATATTTGCTTTATAAATCATCTTCATATGGTAATGCGATGTTCTACGTGAATCCACACTCGAATGACATATATTATACCAAAGTCATACAATTAGAACCTCGATATGATATTTGTTTATCGTATCCAAGGTTATGTTCTTTTTTGTTACTTTTAGGCTTCTTTTCATTCTTCTGTGGCACTCATGATAGAGATTAGAAGTATTTCATTCCCTTGAGCTTACAAATCATTTAAATTTACCATTCATGATATTGTGTCAGCCCAAAATTAAGGACAAAATTGAGCAATTTTGGTTACGACAAGGATAAAAACGAGACACTTTTTTAACGAAAGGTAAATTTATTCTAAATCGTATTAGTTCGGGAATATATTTGAGCCTTTGGCCCTCTTTATATTTGTCACGGCCCAACCCGTCATGACTGACACCTACACTAACTCCTAGTGGGCAAACCAATATGCCTAACCATCTACTCATTCAAAGTCCATTTTTATTTAACCAATTCAATCAGTTCATAACAATTTAAACACAAGATTAATCAAAAGTAGTCATGCCATAAAACAACAATAACGTAAATGGAAGTCCTAACTATTATAACCCCAAAATACGAAAGTCACCGTACAAGGACTCTAATCCAAAACATGTCTAGGGAATTCATACTGTTTGAAATAAATAAACATCAACGTCTGGAATGAAAATACACATTCGAGAAGGAAGATCTTCAGGCGGCCTGACATAGATAGAAGCTCACCCTCAATCTGTCAGCAAATGGCCTCAATGCTAAATGTGAGGTCGGGTAGCAGTTTCTGGATCATAATCTGCACTCAAAATAATGCAGCAAGGTAGTATCAGTTCAAACACTATGTACCAGTAGATATCATAGGCCAACTAAGATTAGTATCATGCATGAATCATAAAATCAATAAAATAGACA
This sequence comes from Lycium barbarum, assembly GCF_019175385.1. Lineage (NCBI taxonomy): Eukaryota > Viridiplantae > Streptophyta > Magnoliopsida > Solanales > Solanaceae > Lycium > Lycium barbarum. The sequence goes on along the minus strand of NC_083344.1, from coordinate 119,608,945 downwards.
GATCAGTCAATAACACATAATCAGATAGATAGCTAGCACCAATTCAATCAATGATATTAACAAATCAAATCCACCAATGATGTTAACAATCAAGTCAAGCAATGATCTTAATGATCAAGTCAACGGGAGCAAGTAATGAAATAAACCTCCCAACAACATTCTCACTTACTCAGCCACTGATCATTCATGTACATACATGCTAATTGGTGTCTTTGTCCAATAGCCATGACTTGCAGGGGACCCATGGTGTCCATGTATCACTCGTTTCAGAGCGAACCTCAGACCACAAGCTCACAACTAGGTCACATTCTCACCCCCTATCAAATGTGTCTTTTCATATCTAGGTCACATCCTTACCCCGGTCAAATTTGCCTTTTCATATACATATATATATATACATACATACATACATATATATATATATATATATATATATATATATATATATATATATATATATATATATATATATATATATATATATTGTCACATCACTTTCAATGATCGATATCAAATAGTATCTCAATTTCATCAAGAAGATCATATTAACTTCTCACCACAGTTGTCATCAAAATATAGATCACAACACATCGAATAATGGCATCAAGCCCACATTATCACTCAATCAATAACATATAGGAATTTCAACCATACGTTATGCCTAAAGATTAGACATGCTTTCTCCTATCAATCTCAAAACGCATACAATCAACTAATCAAAGTCTAACTCAAGTAGACCGTAACCAACCTCAACTGCAGCACTGGAACAATGCAAATTACTCCGTTATAGCCTCTCATAACGCATACAATCAACTAATCAAATATGCTAAATAAGTCACAATCACTCTAGTCAACAATATCAGTTCAATGAACACCCTTCCACCTTACCCCTTTCTAATGGATGAATGATTACTAGGCATAAATCATTCTAACATTGGCCTTAGAAACCACAAACTATTAATTTATAAGGTTATTCAATCAAGTTATCTCTTATAAGTAGTTTCTATGGTCAAGCTACTATTTTTATGAAACCCTAAGTCTCAATTCACTTAGTTCATGTCTCTAATGGTTCAATTCTTGATTAGAAAGTGATTGCCCAAGCCTTTAGATGATAATCACACAATAATACCCATAACCCACCAACTATTGTAGGTCTATTAATTAAGTTCTAGGATTACTATTCTCGATTCACCATTGTAGACCCATTAGAATGATGACAATCTTAGAGGTGAAAGCGTAATGAAGGAAGGAATAGTTGAGACTTACCTCTCAAGAATATTCTTGCCTTAGCCTTGGAGTTTTATGAAAAAAAAATTCGAACTAAGTGTTTAAAAACCCGGAATCTGTCCCTTTTGACCGCTGCAGCGGTCATTATGTTGTTGCAGCGGTCTCGCTATAGCGGGCAAGTGCCTGATGAGTCGTGAAATTACGGCTCATTCGACGCCAATTACTTAGTCTTTTGTAAATCCCCAAGTGCTTTTGAAGTCGTTTCTTGTGTTTTTGTGTCAATTTGTAGAATAACATGTGCCGGAAGCAACTTGAAGCAAAATGAAGCAAAACGAAGTAAAATGAAGCAAAAAACCAGCAGAACTGAACAATGGCACCACCTGCGAATCGCAGGTACCACAGCTCTATCGCACGATCTAGCATAAGAAAGAAAGATAACATCCTAAATGTCCTGTAGCTTCCTGTTTATAAATGTGGTGCACAACACATCGATAAACAAGACTCTACTAGACACGGTCTGTAGACACTCCAATGATGAACCTGGCTCTGATACCACTTTTGTCACGACCCAACCCCGTAGGCCGTGACTAGTGCCCGAGTTGGACACTCATATCACCTGTTAACTATAATCATCTACAGCTAGCATATCAAGATCTTATTTGTATATAAAGGCAAGACGTTATTTTAAAGCTGTCACATATATGCGCGTCATAGCCACATGTCTCTTGAGGAGTCACAATATCCACAACAACAAACATATATATCTACGCAAGCCGACAAGGCTGCCACTACACACAACATCCCAAACATATATATATATACGCAAGTTGACAAGGCTTCCACTACGAATGGGTACGCCCTAAATACAAGTCATGTCCACACAACGAAACAGTAACTATATACAGACCCACACAAATGTCCACAGACCTCTAAGAGTAACGAAAGTATCATATGACGGGACAGGGCCCCGCCGTACCCTGAACAAACACATATATATACAACAAAAGGGATCTATACCACAAGCTAGGCTCCGGAACAAAGGAGCACTCCAAAGTAGCTGAATAGATATCCTAGGCTGGCGGATCTACGAAACGAACGTCTGTACCTGCGGGCATGAAACGCAGCCCCCCGAAGAAAGGGGGTCAGTACGGAATATGTACTGAGCATGTAAAGCATAAAATATAGTAAATAGGATTATACTGAGACAAAGAGTGTAAGACCCAGTGTAACAACCAGAAAACCATAAGACTTACCTTTGAACATAAATCATAAGTGTCAACATCATATCCATATCATTATAGAGTTTAATAATCATAGTTAAATAATCATTCTGCATATAACATATATAGCGTGTCCCGGCCCTCTAGCGAGGGACTCGGTGAATAATGATCATATGCCATCCTGACCGCCATCCCCATATCATCATGTCATCATATGATCATATACATATATTTATAACATGTCCCGGCCATCTAGTGAGGGACTCGGTGAATAATGCAGTGAATATGCGCACGAAACATGTCCTGGCCCGGGACTCAGTGATGGATGTAACGGTAAGCATAAGCAGAATAATAAGCAACCACATACATACAATCACCTTTTGAGTCTCGATAGATAAGTAAACTAATCAGCTCTCGAATATCAGGATAATAATCATGTTAAGTTCTTCTTAAATGTTATCACAAACTATAACAAGGAACGTTTCAGGATTCATATACATGTATCAATTTAACATGATATAGCTTATGAAAGTCAAGTATACCTCTAATTATGCAATTCTTTAGGAGAAGGAATTTATATACATCATATTTTAGTCAATCATGTAATAGATTCGAAACAATAGCTCGACTATTCTAAAAGTTTTGTCATCAAGAACGAATAAGAATCATGAGTCGTGCTTGGAATTAGAGAGAATAGAATTTCCCCAAGGTTCATATCATATCTTACTTACATCTAGGACATGCCAGAAGAAAGAAAGGGTAGGCTTTGCATACCTGTCGATGACTATCCGTGAATCCTTTTTGCCTCGTCGTTCTTTTCGCCTATTTACATAAAATTGACGTTATCGTTAGAAATTATATTTTCTAGTTCTCCACTCTATAGTTCATTCTTTTATAGGACCTACATTTCAGTCCATATATATTCTTACTTAAGTTTCCTATTATCTAACATTTTGGCGAAAATTCGGCAGCACCTCCCCTATAGGTTCACCTATTCCAAATTTTCAATTGTGCTCCTGTAGACACAGAAATACCAATAAAAATATATGGGCATACTTATACTTCCAATTCCTTCAATTCAATAAAAACGACAATAGGGTCGTATCAACAAAATTTCCACTTTAACTTTCTAATCTTTTCGCCATATAGTTCGGGACAACAACAACTATAATTCTACTTAAAATTAACTATCATACTTGATCAAAACAGTCCCTACTCACGGCCAAAACAGCAACATAACATTACCATTTACAATTCCTTGTGTTCAACACATATCTATCAAGTTTACAAGAATCACAACAACACATTCTTTCTTTCGATTTCATGAAATGCACCAATAATCCACACGTCTAACAACTTCATTTATACAATTATAAGAACTATATTGGCATCACATTAGCTCCTACAACAGCCCACAAACCATTTCAATTTCAACTTGAATCATTAAACTTCATCTTCACTACACGTCCATAACAACAATCAACATTCAAAATAAATTAATCTATCCTTTTTACTAAAACAGTCCACGGTTTGGACTATTTTTCTACTTCAAGATATACCATTTCTTTTACACCTCAACTCACATATTCATAATGCATACAATGCACCACAATGTCTATAACAACAACAACTCAAGCATCACATAAAACAGTCCATTATTTCTCCTAAATCAGTCCCTACACGGCTTCAATACCAAACATACAAACTTCCAAATTTTTCATTCCTTTCATACACACTACCATATTCAAACCATTCTCAAAACATATACAAGAAGATTAAGCATTACTTCATATAACTTATAGCACACGGCTCACTTTCAACTTCAACAACAACAATCCAATACCAACATGCACAACTATATACATTCAATTCACCATAAAACACATGAAAAATGATCAACTCTTACCTTGACACTTAATCCCTCAATCGGCTAACACCTCCAATTTAAATCTTGAATTTTAACACTTGTTCTTGCTATCCCAATGAATGCTCCACGTTATTGTACACCTTCAAAGGAATTGAATTGCTTGAGAACTTGTTTTTTTTTCAATTTGGAGTAGCTTCATTCTCGGCCAGCCATGGCCGAGACTCTCCCTCTCTATCTCTAAATATTCTTGGCTTTGTGAAGGTGGAAATGGTTTGGTTAGTGATGAATGAATCAGCATTCTTATTATATATATGAGTTCCATGGGTTGGACATGTGTCCCACCCAATGTTTAAGCCAATTATAATTGGCCACATCACGGGTGGGGCCCACACGGCCACTTATGGCTAGTTAATGAAGTGATTAAATTTTAATCTCACTTAATAATCTAATCATGGTTAATTAATCCCTAATCTCCAATAATATTATTATACCAAATAAAATTTAAAGGCAACTTGTGACGTGAAACAAAATCAGAAGTTAAAGTCTCTACCTCATACCTTAAAATAGTCTTGTCTTTAACTTGTTGCGTTTAACTTAAAATATCCCAATGTATAAAAATACAGGATATAATAGCTTTCCCCCCTTTTAGAACATTCGTCCTCGAATGTTAAATTAATTTCGTCGGGTTCTATAAAAGTCTTGGGAAAGGTTTTCTTTATCGCCAACATATAGACTGATCAGACAATTATCACAACCAAGCAAGGGGGTTTAGGTTACCTGTAGGCGTAGGAAACAAGTGAGGATATTTATTCCTCATCTTCTCTTCAACTTCCCATGTTATCTCCTCCCTGTTATTGTTCCGCCACAACACTTTAACCGAAGCCACGTCTTTGGTTCGCAACCTCCTGATCTGTCGATCAAGTATAGCTATCGGCTGCTCTTCGTAGGATAACTCCTCTGTTACCTGGATATCATCTGCAGGGAACACCCTGGAAGGATCGCCTATATACTTTCGAAGCATTGACACATGGAAGACCGGATGTACTGCTTCCAAATTGGCTGGTAGGTCTAACTCGTAGGCAAATTGACCTACCTTACGGTTAACCTGATAAGGCCCAATGTATCTCGGGCTCAACTTCCCTTTATTGCCGAATCTCATAACACCCTTCATGGGTGACACCTTCAAGAATACCCAATCACCAACCTGAAATTCCAAGTGTCGACGCCGATTATCTGCATATGATTTCTGTCGACTCTGGGTTGCCAGTAATCTCTCCTGAATAAGCTTCACCTTATCAACAGCCTGTTGAACCATATCTGGGCCTATCAACTTAGTCTCACCAACATCAAACCAGCCTATAGGTGATCTGCACTTCCTGCCATATAGAGCCTCATACGGTGCCATCTGAATGCTAGAATGGTAGATGTTATTATAAGCAAATTCAATAAGTGGCAGGTGATCATCCCAACTGCCCCTGAAATCAATAACACAGACCCGTAACATATCTTGTAGTGTCAGGATGGTACACTCGGCCTGTCCGTCAGTCTGAGGATGAAATGTTGTGCTGAGACTCACCTGTGTCCCCAATCCCTCCTGGAAGGATCTCCAGAAGTTAGCTGTAAACTGGGATCCTCTATCGGAGATGATAGCTGTGGGAACCCCATGAAGTCTCACTATCTCCTTAAGATACAACCTGGCATAATCCTCAGCTAAATATGTAGTCCTGACTGGAAGAAAGTGGGTTGATTTCGTCAATCTATCAATGATGACCCAGACACAGTCGTATTTCCGTGGAGTGTGAGGTAGACCTGTGACGAAGTCCATATTGATTACCTCCCATTTCCAGGTCGAAATCTCCATCTCCTGTAATAATCCCCCAGGCTTCTGGTGCTTCATCTTCACCTGTTGGCAATTCAGACACTGGGCAACGAACTCTGCTATGTCATTTTTCATACCATCCCACCAATACAAACATCTAAGGTCATGATACATCTTCGTTGATCTTGGATGAACAGAATAACGAGCATGGTGTGCCTCCCCCATAACCTATTGCCGTAATCCTGCAACCTCAGGTACACATAATTTGCCTCTGTATCGTAGTGCTCCGTCAGATGACATCTTGAATGGGGTCTTAGCCTTCTGAAGTGTTGTATCTCTGTAATGTACAAAAATAGGATCCTCATACTGACGTCTTTTTACCTCTTCTATAATAGAGGACTCGGCAACACCCCGCACAAAAATTCTACCATCATCAGAATCAGCTAAACGAACTCCCAAACTGGCTAACTGAGAAACCTTCTGGACTATCTCTTTCTGCCCTGGTGGTACATCTGCCAAACTACCCATAGATTTACGGCTGAGTGCATCTGCTACAACGTTGGCCTTTCCTGGGTGATATAGAATATCAACATCGTAATCATTCAGCAACTCTAGCCACCTCATTTGCCGCAAATTCAGCTTCTTATGCTTAAAGATATACTGGAGACTCTTATGATCTGTATAAATATCAACATGCACGCCATAGAGATAATTTCTCCATATCTTCAAAGCATGAATCACCGCTGCCAACTCCAAGTCATGGGTAGGATAATTTCTTTCGTGCTTCCTGAGCTGCCGGGAGGCATAGGCTATAACTCTGCCGTGCTGCATCAATACGCAACCCAACCCAACACCGGAAGCATCACAATAAATAACATAGCCATCTGGCCCCTCAGGAAGAGTTAGAACTGGAGTTGTAGTCAACTTATCCTTCAATAATTGGAAGCTTCGTTCACAAGCATCAGTCCACTGGAACTTAGTTGTCTTCTGAGTCAGCCTTGTTAAAGGCAATGAAATCGAAGCAAACTTCTCCACAAATCTCCTGTAGTATCCTGCTATCCCCAGAAAACTACGTACCTCAGTAGGTGTCGTAGGTCTAGGCCAAGTCTTTACGGCCTCAATCTTTTGTGAGTCTACTCGAATACCATCAGCTCCAATAATATGCCCTAGAAATGCTACCGAAGTCAACCAGAATTCACATTTAGAGAACTTAGCATATAATTTCTGATGCTAGAGGACCCTTAGTACTGTCCTCAAGTGATCTGCATGCTCTTTTTCCGATCGTGAATAGACCAGAATATCATCAATGAATACAATCACGAACAAGTCAAGGAATGGCTTAAACACCCGGTTCATCAAATCCATAAATACTGCTGGAGCATTGGTCAGCCAAAGGACATCACTTTAAACTCGTAATGCCCGTATCGGGTCCTGAATGCAGTCTTCGGAATGTCTGCCTCCTTTACCCGCACCTGGTGATAACCCGACCACAAGTCTATCTTCGAAAAACACTTAGCACCCTGCAACTGGTCAAATAAATCATCGATCCTGGGGAGGGGATATGTGTTCTTTATTGTTACTTTGTTCAGCTGCCTATAATCAATACACATTCGCAGCGACCATCTTTCTTTCTTACAAATAATACCGGTGCTCCCCAAGTTGATGTACTGGGCCTGATGAAGCCTTTCTCTAATAAATCTCTCAGTTGCTCCTTCAATTCTTTCAATTCTGCAGGTGCCATTCTGTAAGGAGGAATAGATATGGGCCGAGTGTCTGGCAATACGTCTATAGTGAACTCTATCTTACGCTCAGGAGGAAGACTTGAAAGTTCATCTGGAAATTCATTGACCACCGGGACAGACTGAAGAGTCGGTACTTCTGCTTTCAAGTCATGCACACGAACCAGATGATAAATATAGCCCTTTCTAACCATCTTCCTTGCCTTGAGGTATGAAATAAACTTACCCCTCGGCGATGTTGTATTCCCCCTCCATTCTATAATTGGTTCCCCTGGGAATTGAAACCGGACTACTTTGCCTCTGCAATCAATGTTAGCATAACAAGAAGCTAACCGGTCCATCCCCATAATAACATCGAATTCAGTCATATCTAGCTCTATTAAATCTGCCTTGGTGCAAAGATTACATAAGACCACCGAACAATTTCTATACACTTGTTTTGCTATAACAGAATCCCCTACTGGTGTAGCTACCTCGAATGGTTCTATAGATTCAGATTTTGTCCCAATTTTACTAGCAACAAAGGGAGAAATATATGATAATGTGGAGCCTAGGTCTATCAATGCATATACATCTCGGGAGAAGATCGATAGTATACCTGTAACCACGTTTGGCGACGCCTCCTGATTCTGTCTGCTAGCTAAAGCATATATGCGGTTTGAAGGACCGCTAGAACTGGAAACTACGCCACGGCCTCTGCCACGGCCTGCTGGTGTCGGAATACCTTGCCTCATAGGGCGCATAGTCATCAAAGAGGATGAACCAGCAACTGATCCAGTAGGCTGAGCTGCACCTCCTGAACCACCCCCAAATTGACACTCCCTCATAGTATGGCCTTGACGGCCGCAAGAGAAACAAGCACCAGTAACGAGACGACATTCCCCTCGATGGCGCCTGCCATATCGAGGGCACTGGGGTATAGGTGGCCTCATTTGGCCTGAATTCCTGTGCATCTGGAAACCTAAAGTCATGGAGCTTTGACCAGCTCCCGAATACCCCGTGCTATCAAACCTCCTACCAGTAAATCGTGGAGGTGCACTCTGTGCCGACTGGGAAGGATATCTACTATGCTGCTGCTGGGGCTACCCGCCTCGAAACTCACCAGACGAATACCCAGTTGATATAACTCTCTTATGCTGACCCCTGTCCTCCTCCCTATCAAGTCGACGCCCTCTATGTCGGTCCTCAACCCCCTGTGTATATGCCTACACTCGAGCGATGTCCATACCGGGCTGAGAAGCCATTGCCATACAGCTATCAATCAAGTAATGATCCAACCCCATCACGTAACGATGCACCCTATCAGCCATGTCAGCTACAATAGTGGGCGCGTACCTAGCCAGTGAATCAAATTCGAGACTATAATCTCGAACACTTCTGCCATTCTGTCTCAAGTGTAGAAATCTGTCAACTCTGGCTCGCCTCATATCCGGAGGCAGAAAATGACCCAGAAAGGCCTCCACAAACTCATCCCATACTGCTGGTGGAGCATCCTCACCCTTGGACAACTCCCAGGACTCATACCAATTAACCGCTACATCACGCAACCGATACGAAGCCAATTCAACCGACTCAGTCTCGGAAGCTCTAATTATCCGCAACGTACGCAGCATCTGTCGAATGAAGTCCTGTGGATCCTCTGCGGGCTTTGACCCATAGAACACTGGGGGGTTACAAGTCAAGAAATCACGGACCCTCAAACTATTATGTCTGTCCGCATAATCACCTCCAAATCCGTGTCTGCGAGCCTGCCCCGACACTAACCTAGTCAATAACTGTACTGTGTCCCTCATGGCTCTATCCTCCGCCTCTGGCTGGGGAGCTGGAGGCTCGGGTGCTGGGACCCCAGGAGCTGGTGGTGGAGCCGTCTCCTGATCTGCAGCTGTTGCTGCCCTAGGCTCCTCTGGTAATGGTGGTGTAGCGGAGCTCGCTGACTGGAGCCTAATCTCAGGCGCATATTGGGCATAAGCCCTAGTAATCCTCCGGGTCTGACTGGTCTCTCCAGCTACCGACTTGCCCTTCTGGGCGGCTGTCGCCTTCTTTGGAGGCATCGCTGTAAACATAACAATCCGTTAGGAAGGAATTATCCTGATAATACAGCTCTATCGCACGATCTAGAATAAGAAAGAAAGTTAACATCCTAAATGTCCTGTAGCTTCCTGTTTATAAATGTGGTACACAACACATTGATAAGCAAGACTCTACTAGACACGGTCTGTAGACACTCCGAGGATGAACCTGGCTCTGATACCACTTTTGTCACGACCCAACCCCGTAGGCCATGACTAGTGCCCGAGTTGGACACTCATATCACCTGTTAACTATAATCATCTACAGCTAGCATATCAAGATCTTATTTGTATATAAAGCCAAGACGTTATTTTAAAGCTGTCACATATATGCATGTCATAGCCACCTGTCTCCCGAGGAGTCACAATATCCACAACAACAAACATATATATCTACGCAAGCCGACAAGGCTGCCACTACACACAACATCCCAAACATATATATATACGCAAGCTGACAAGGCTTCCACTAATAATGGGTACGCCCTAAACACAAGTCATGTCCACACAACGAAACAGTAACTATATACAAACCCACACAAATGTCCACAAAACTCTAAGAGTAACGACAGTATCATATGACGGGACACGGCCCCGCCGTACCCTGAACAAACACATATATATACAACAAAAGGGATCTATACCACAAGCTAGGCTCCGGAACAAAGGAGCACTCCAAAGTAGCTGAATAGATATCCTAGGCTGGCGGATCTCCGAAACGAGCGTCTGTACCTGCGGGCATGAAACGCAGCCCCCCGAAGAAAGGGGGTCAGTACGGAATATGTACTGAGCATGTAAAGCATAAAATATAGTAAATAGGATTATACTGAGAAAAAGAGTGTAGGACCCAGTGTAACAACCAGAAAACCATAAGACTTACCTTTGAACATAAATCATAAGTGTCAACATCATATCCATATCATTATAGAGTTTAATAATCATAGTTAAATAATCATTCTGCATATAACATATATAACGTGTCCCGGCCCTCTAGCGAGGGACTCGGTGAATAATGATCATATGCCATCCTGACCGCCATCCCCATATCATCATGTCATCATATGATCATATACGTATATTTATAACATGTCCCGGCCCTCTAGTGAGGGACTCGGTGAATAATGCAGTGAATATGCGCACGAAAACATGTCCTGGCCCGGGACTCAGTGAAGGATGTAACGGTAAGCACGAGCAGAATAATAAGCAACCACATACATACAAATCACCTTTTGAGACTCAATAGATAAGTAAACTAATCAGCTCTCGAATATCAGGATAATAATCATGTTAAGTTCTTCTTAAATGTTATTACAAACTATAACAAGGAACGTTTCAGGATTCATATACATGTATCAATTTAACATGAAATAGCTTATGAAAGTCAAGTATACCTCTAATTATGCAATTCTTTAGGAGTAGGAATTTCTATACATCATATTTTAGTCAATCATGTAATAGACTCGAAACAATATCTCGACTATTCTAAAAGTTCTGTCATCAAGAACGAATAAGAATCATGAGTCATGCTTGGAATTAGAGAGAATAGAATTTCCCCAAGGTTCATATTATATCTTACTTACATCTAGGACATGCCAGAAGAAAGAAAGGGTAGGCTTTACATACCTATCGATGACTATCCGTGAATCCTTTTTGCCTCGTCGTTCTTTTCGCCTATTTACATAAAATTGACGTTATCGTTAGAAATTATATTTTCTAGTTCGCCACTCTATAGTTCATTCTTTTATAGGACCTACATTTCAGTCCATATATATTCTTACTTAAGATTCCTATTATCTAACATTTTGGCGAAAATTCGGCAGCACCTCCCCTATAGGTTCACCTATTCCAAATTTCCAATTGTGCTCCAGTAGACACAGAAATACCAATAACAATATATGGGCATACTTATACTTCCAATTCCTTCAATTCAATAAAAACGACAATAGGGTCGTATCAACACAATTTCCACTTTAACTTTCCAATCTTTTCGCCATATAGTTCGGGACAACAACAACTATAATTCTACTTAAAATTATTTTTCATACTTGATCAATACAGTCCCTACTCACGGCCAAAACAGCAACATAACATTACCATTTGCAATTCCTTGTATTCAACACATATCTATCAAGTTTACAAGAATCACAACAACACATTCTTTCTTTCGATTTCATGAAATGCACCAATAATCCACACGTCTAACAACTTCATTTATACAATTATAAGAACTATATTGGCATCACATTAGCTCCTACAACAGTCCACAAACCATTTCAATTTCAACTTGAATCATTAAACTTCATCTTCACTACACGTCCATAACAACAATCAACATTCAAAATAAATTAATCTATCCTTTTTACTAAAACAGTCCACCGTTTGGACTGTTTTTCTACTTCAAGATATACCATTTCTTTTACACCTCAACTCACATATTCATAATGCATACAATGCACCACAATGTCCATAACAACAACAACTCAAGCATCACATAAAACAGTCCATTGTTTCTCCTAAATCAGTCCCTACACGACTTCAATACCAAACATACAAACTTCTAAAATTTTCATTCCTTTCATACACACTACCATATTCAAACCATTCTCAATACATGTACAAGAAGATTAAGCATTACTTCATATAACTTATAGCACACGGCTCACTTTCAACTTCAACAACAACAATCCAATACCAACATGCACAACTATATACATTCAATTCACCATAAAACACATGAAAAATGATCAACTCTTACCTTGACACTTAATCCCTCAATCGGCTAAAACCTCCAATTCAAATCTTGAATTTTAACACTTGTTCTTGCTATCCCAATGAATGCTCCACGTTATTGTACACCTTCAAAGGAATTGAATTGCTTGAGAACTTGTTTTTTTTTCAATTTGGAGCAGCTTCATTCTCGGCCAGCCATGTCCAAGACTCTCCCTCTCTATCTCTAAATATTCTTGGCTTTGTGAAGGTGGAAATGGTTTGGTTAGTGATGAATGAATCATCATTCTTATTATATATATGAGTTCCATGGGTTGGACATGTGTCCCACCCAATGTTTAAGCCAATTATAATTGGCCACATCACGGGTGGGGCCCACACGACCACTTATGGCTAGTTAATGAAGTGATTAAATTTTAATCCCACTTAATAATCTAATCATGGTTAATTAATCCCTAATCTCCAATAATATTATTATACCAAATAAAATTTAAAGGCAACTTGTGACGTGAAACAAAATCGGAAGTTAAAGTCTCTACCTCGTACCTTAAAATAGTCTTGTCTTTAACTTGTCGCGTTTAACTTAAAATATCCCAATGTATAAAAATACAGGATATAACATCTTTCCCCCCTTTTAGAACATTCGTCCTCGAATGTTAAATTAATTTCGTCGGGTTCTATAAAAGTCTTGGGAAAGGTTTTCTTTATCGCCAACATATAGACTGATCAGACAATTATCACAACCAAGCAAGGGGGTTTAGGTTACCTGTAGGCGTAGGAAACAAGTGAGGATATTTATTCCTCATCTTCTCTTCAACTTCCCATGTCATCTTCTCCCTGTTATTGTTTCGTCACAACACTTTAACCGAAGCCACGTCTTTGGTTCGCAACCTCCTGATCTGTCGATCAAGTATAGCTATCGGCTGCTCTTCGTAAGATAACTCCTCTGTTACCTGGATATCATCTGCAGGGAACACCCTGGAAGGATCGCCTATATACTTTCGAAGCATTGACACATGGAAGACCGGATGTACTGCTTCCAAATCGGCTGGTAGGTCTAACTCGTAGGCAACTTGACCTACCTTACGGATAACCTGATAAGGCCCAATGTATCTCAGGCTCAACTTCCCTTTATTGCCGAATCTCATAACACCCTTCATGGGTGACACCTTTAAGAATACCCAATCACCAACCTGAAATTCCAAGTGTCGACGCCGATTATCTGCATATGATTTCTGTCGACTTTGGGTTGCCAGTAATCTCTCCTGAATAAGCTTCACCTTATCAACAGCCTGTTGAACCATATCTGGGCCTATCAACTTAGTCTCACCAACATCAAACCAGCCTATAGGTGATCTGCACTTCCTGCCATATAGAGCCTCATACGGTGCCATCTGAATGCTAGAATGGTAGCTGTTATTATAAGAAAATTCAATAAGGACAAAATTAAGGAGCATGTTCGCCGCATTGATCGTCGGTTGGAGCAGATTGAGGGGGGCAGTGTAGGCGGCCTTTCGCCCATTCGGGCGAACCTAGCTAAGGTCAAGAAGGACATTCGAGTATTACAGGTCCCCGACATTGAGCTCAGTGCACCCATTCTACCTTCCGGTGCCTCCTTATTCTCCACTGGGCCCACAGCGCCTGCTATGCCTTCGGGAAAAGGGGTGGTGGAGTCAACTGGAGAGGAAGAAGACACTGTGGAAGAAGAGGAAGAAGAGAAGAAAGAAAGTGATGAAGAGTTTGATGAGGAGCTGGAGGTTGACCCAGCTGTTGAGGAGGCACGTACTTCCGACCGGGCTGCTGGTATCACTGATGATGAGATTGACACATATGTGGCGATGCAGCAGTCCTTAGAGGCAAGTAGGAAATCCAGGGGGGCATCTCGACCCCCGAGGGCGGGTGAGGCCAGTTCATCCACCGCTCCTCCAGCTGACACACCATTTCCCCCGTCTGTGGGGCCTGAGATACTGACACCCGGGCAGGAGGGTGATGCTACACCGCTCCCATTGATCGTACCTCCATTGGAGGTCCTCCCTGCTGATCAGTCGCCATCGGACGCATGATGCGTCCATCGTGAGTTACTCATCCCTTGTACTATATTTTGATGCATTGAGGACACTGCATATTCCTTTTGTTGGGGGTAGGATAGCTCACGCTGCATATGTTTGTTTTTATTGTTTTAAGATAGCTCATGTTTAAGTTTGTGCACTTGTAGTTTGTCATTGCCAAGTATAATAGTGATGGTTGATCGGTTTTTAAATTTATAAATTTTTCTTATTTTGTTTTTCCATCGTATTTTGACCACACCCCTCCCAAAAATTCTTGCATTTGTACTCAGAGGGGAGGAGCAACACTAACATGACTCATTTGGTGACACACAAATGTTTTGCAAGTCTAGAATGATGGGTTGAGAAGTAGTTAGAAGATAGCAAAGTAATCCATGTGCCATGTGTGTGAAAGGTTATTGTTCTAGTCTTGTGCATAATTGTGATCTAGAACTTGCCCGGAAAGTGTCTCAAGGCGAAATACTAAACTACACTTGTTTGAAAAAGGATATTAGGTTCTCTTTGGACCGCCACTAAACCTAAAAATTCCTACCCATTGCATTAATATCCTAGTTAACCCATTTTTGAGCCGTAACTTTGTTTTTCTTTTTCATTACAACCTTGTAACAGGCCCTATTCCTTTTGCCCTTGTTTAACCACCTTTTTGCATCCTATCTCCCTAAGCAAATGGAATACGCTACAATTGGCTAAGCGCTTAAGTTTGGGGGTGGTAGCTAAAAAAAAATGTATATGTAGATATTTGTGTAGAGAAAGGTGTGAATAATGGTTGTGATGTAAGAAATAAATGGAAAACTAATAATAATAATAATAATAATAATAATAATAATAATAATAATAATAATAATAATAATAATAATAATAATAATAATAATAATAATAATAATAATAATGATATTGTCAATAGGAGGCACGAATTGGCAGATAATGCTTAAATGCTGAAGAAGGAATGGATTAGGTGAAGGAAGCGTATTCGAAAATGCTTAGGGAGACGTCAAGTCACTCTTACCCAAATTTCACCCTACCTTAACCCCGAACCTAAACTATGACCCGCAAGTCCTAATTGATTTTGAACAAAGTGTGTTTATATTAGTGGAGAAATACTTAAAGGGCAAGCTTACGGCACCACATTTTTTGTACTTGTACATTTTCTTTTCTGAGTGTGAGTGGTTCTCTCCTTACTCATGTTTTGTCCCAGTTGCTATTCATGAATATGTGTGTGTGGGACTTTCTTTGGTCTTATTGTGAGGGCATGTGGATTACTAGGCTCAATGAGAGAATTACTTCATAACGCCTCATTTGAAGCTGTTTCTTTTAAAGATAGAATAACATTGTATCATCAAGTGCATTAGTTGGTTAATGCTCGCCTATTGAGGAAAGGCACCATGTCTCGCAACAAGAGGGAGGGGAACTCGTATTTTGAACAATTATGTTTTGGCTGATCGCGAACATCATTATAGTACTTAGCAATTGGCATATATGGTAGTTCTGTTTTAAATGCTTGAGGACAAGCAAAAGTTTAAGTTTGGGGGTGTTGATGAGTCGTGAAATTACGGCTCATTCGACGCCAATTACTTAGTCTTTTGTAAATCCCCAAGTGCTTTTGAAGTCGTTTCTCGTGTTTTTGTGTCAATTTGTAGAATAACATGTGCCGGAAGCAACTTGAAGCAATTTGAAGCAAAATGAAGTAAAATGAATCAAAAATCCAGCAGAACTGAACAATGGCACCACCTGCGAATCGCAGGTACCACATGCGAGTCGCAGGTGGTGCAGCACCTGTTGACAGAGAGGACCAAATAAGACACCACATGTGACACCACATGCGACACCACCTGTGAGTCGCAGGTGTAACATGCGAATCGCGTCTGGTGTCACGGATGCTGCTCAACAAATAACTGAAGATGCGACACTTGCGATGGTCTGGTGAAACATGCGATTCGCGGGTTGAACATGCGACACTATGTGCGAATCGCACCCTATGCGCAGGGGCATTTTCGTCTGGAAATTGTTCCCGTTTTGGACATGCTATAAATAGGTTTGCTAGGGTTTTGGTTTATTTTATCCTGCAGTTTTTGGCATAGACTCTTGTGGAGTCATTTACTGTTGGTTGTTGAAGCATTTAAGAGATTTCTTTTGGCTTTGTCACCTTTTTCATCCAACACTTTTGTAAGATTTATGAATACATTTTACTTGATTGATTTACTTGTAATGAATATTAGTAGCTAATCTTTCAGCTAAGGTTGTGGGATCCAATGTGTTAGTTATGTGATTGGGTTTCATATTCATACTATATTTATATGCTAATGGTGTTTTCTATTAACTCTTCAAGCATCAATGTCTTGTGATGGTGTACAACATTACTTGTGCCTTAATACCATTACTTTGCTTGGAAAAGAAAGTAGAGGTTAGGAAAAGAGTTAATAGCAACAATGTGGGTCATTAAATCCATCTAATAGCTTGACCTAGGAATAGGAAAGCTAGTTGAGGCTACATGGGTGCTCTCTTGTAAACATCCTAGGGCTTGGAAAAGCTTAGGATGAAATTTGCTGATTTAGTTGGAAAACTTTTGGCAAGAATCGCGTGACTCTTGGCTTAGTGCACCTAGGCATATAAATAAGTTGAATTGATACCCAAACGCAGTACTCTCCATTGGAACCACAACCTTAGTCCCATTTATCAATTATTTACATCTTATAAACATTCTCAGTTTTAATGAACAAACAACAATCAAACTTTTATTATATTTCCTTTCCTCTTGAAATATAGACTAATAGTCGGGTGTTACAATTATCGAGTATATTTCTTCATTGTATTCCCTGTGGGATCGACCCCGACTCATAGTTGGGTAAAATATATTGCATAAAACCATGTACACTTTCTCTTTGAGGAGTGTATTTGGACATTATCAGTGGCCGCTGTAGCGGACCTAACAAAATGATTTCCTCCGCTGTGGCGAGCCTGGTCCCGCTATAGCGCAAGCACTACAACAGTCTAGTGTTCGCCATAGCGGACACCCTAATTCCCGCTTGGCCGTGGCGGCGAAAGATCTGCCGCTACAGTGATCCCACCGCAGGGGTGCCGCTGAGCCAGTAAGCTCTCGCTAATTTCACCAGTTTTTCACTCAACCACACAACACTTCATCCGAGGCCTCACAAACACAAACAAAACATGCACATTAATGTAAAAATACCATATGGACTCACCTGTGGCCTCAAAATTTCCAACGGAGGTCTAATTTCCTGCGTCCCCCCCCCCCCCCCCCCCCAAATGAACTCGACACCACAAAACAATAATCACAAACAAGCCAAATTTTTAGTTCTTAGACTTCTACATTTGACTTTCCATTAGCTCTCTCTGCCCTTGGAAGGGTTCTATTTGGTAGAGTGATCGTAGATTTTCCATAACGACCGGGAGGGTTGTTACAATATTTAACTCTTAAGCAAACTTATTGGATGCATAAATATTAGTGAATATTTGAATATACAATTATAATAGAAGGACTATATATTGAACATTTCAGCCAATAAGAAAAAAAAAATGAATATTTCAATATTTTAAAAGTAACTAGTATTAGTATAACATAACTGCGGATAATATGTAAAGCATATTAATTATTTTTAAATAATGATTTAGCTTCAATTTAAATTAGAAAAAATGTCATTAATGTTATGATCTATTACAATTTTAATAACTTAAAAATTATCATAAATCTAATTAACTTTAACAGTTACGAATTTAATATAACTAAAATAGGAGCACAAAGACTAACAATATCATAATTCAATATCAAAAAAACGTATTACATGTGAGTTTTAGTTATAGTTTAAATAGCTGTGGAATTACAGTCATCGATAAATTAGTAGACTTAATCTTTCTTGCTAAATACTTTAATTATTTTTTGACAAACATATCAGAATATCATTTATTTTCATGAAAATAGTTTATTGTTCTATTCTATATATCTAATGTAACGTTCATAATTATAATTTTTTGGTCTTCTATACAGGTAATTATAATTGGCCCCTTTTAGCCATAATTGTTACTACATTTATTTGCACTTATAGTGCTTGTATATAAAAAGTAAATAAATAAAGCAAAACAAGAAATGTAGAGATTATAAAAAACAAGACAGGAATGAAATTGGCCAAGCCAACTCCAAATTTCAAATATTCCTCTTCAAAGCCCAACCACCCCCCACCTTCTTTTTTTTTTTTCCGCTGCGTTTCTAAATTCCTTTACCTTCAGTTTTTACCACTGCAATTCTCTATCTGTCATTGCCCGGAAAAATCCTAGTATTTTGATCAAACAATCGATTATATTAGTAAACTCCATTATGGCATGTTTCTAATAAAATTTAATACTTTCATTATTTGTCAAATTAGTTGATATTGGTATCATATACCTGTTAAATGCTATGTTATCTAGATCTTTCTCATGTACATTTGTTGTGTCTTTTGCTTCACAATTGCTGTAGAAATGCCTTGTTGTTCTCGATACGCGGGCATCCTGTGGTAATAATTTGGTTAAACCTCAAGATTTTCTTGATTCTTTAATCTTTTTTCCTAATTTTATTTGGTCATAATCTTTTCTAATATTTTTTCTCAGGTTAAAATGATCAAGAAGATTGAAGATAGTGGAGTTGACACAATGAAAACAAGGTGGGTAAGTTCAAGAAAATTACAAGACACTTTTTTTCTTTATTATATTATATATAATTATTTTTTATGTGAACTTCGTCTGCAGCATTTTTGAAGGGATTGAGAGTAATTATTGACAACAACATACTTGACTTGCGTAGAGTGGTTTCACATCGAGATCACTCATATAGTGCTTTGTTGCCGAACTTATTCTAGAAGAATTCGAATTAGGAGTGATCTCGATGTAGTTAGATGTTGAAACTATTGTCGTTTATGATTTAGTTAGGTTTAAATTTTACTTGGGAGAGAACAAATCGTTTAATTTGACATTATTTAATTTGTTCACAATACTTGTATATTATTACTTTGTTCTTTGGTTACGGTATTAAAAAGCGGTTATATTTCACGCTCGTAAAGGCTGACAATTTTGGTCAATATCAATAAACTTTATGACATTTAAGAAATGTCGTATCCAGATTTACAAGAAAGTCAAAAACATTAATGTGAAATTTTTAAAAAAATTGCAAAAGTCACATTAAATTTTTTAACATTTCAATTAATATTACTTTCCAAATATACAACATTTGATGAAATGTAAATTGAATGTCGATAAACAAATTTATGACATTTAAACAGCTTAATATGACATTTATATAATGTCGTCGTATCTCTATTTTCTTGTAGTGGCAAAGAGTAAACCAGCTAAAAGATTAGTAACCAAATGCGTTACTTGATTCAATGCAAATAGTCATTAATAAGTATTTATCTATCTAACCAACACCCTCCCATATATATATAAGCTTGTGTTTTGATTCGATATTTGTTGAAGTAAGAAAATTATGGCAGAAAAAAGTAACTTTCGAGAACATGTTTTTAGCGCCATCTCAAATTCGAAATGTTGGATTCTTACCACTGCCTGTAGCAATGAGTAATCTAGACTTCTATTGAAGTATTTCAGCAAAGGAAATGAAGTAGTATGACTACTTCCACCAGATTTTCTACCATGAAAATATGACAGTTCACCGGCTTCTAGACAAACTAAAGTAGCTGCATTCCCAAAATTCATCTAGAGAAGATATTTAAGACAAAATTAAAAAAACACTTCATCATAAAGTTTTTAAAAGGTCTGCATTAAAACTTAGGAGTATAATATAAAGTCATATAAGGACTCTAGTAAATCCATCATAATGAAGGTAAATAGAGATAGTCTATTCTGCGATAAAGCAGAAATGTGAATCTCCATGCAGACAAGGAGACGAGGGTCGCCGTATAGCAACCCAGGTTACTCTATTACCTAACTTAACTAAACCTCCACGAAACCTCTATCTTCACTAAAGATAAAAACATCACAGCAGCATTGCTCAGTTGACCGCTACTTCTGCAGAAAGAAAACTTGGGTGATGCGACTCTTGGCTGGAAACTTTAGCCTTAGAGAGCTTGAGCACCTCAACAGCTTCCTCCACCTTGGTCACCAGAGATTCTGGTGACTCCAACAATAATAGTAGCTCAGCGTTGTCCATCTCCAAGAGCATTCCAGTTATCTTCGCAGCAAGCTCGGGCTGCAGAAACCATGTAACTTCAGTTATTAAGATGGCTTTGCTAAGACCACTAACTAAGGTTAGACTGGTTGTAAATAAGAAACAAGAGTATAAGACTATACAGCTTCAAGGAGCTTCTTGACAGATCACCAAACTAAGAGATTAGTTTGTGATGGATTTAAGTGTTACTCCAATCTATTGGTTCTGGTTAAAAGAACCAATAAACTAGCAGCACTCTTAAAATTATTTGGCATATCAGCAATACAGAGAGTAGCTATTATACAAGAAAGAAATTCACCTTATGTTGACTGACAAGAGGATAAAGGTGCTCTCCAAGTATCTGTTTCTGCTGCTCAGGAGCAGCAGCAGCAAGCAAGGTACTCAGCATTTCAGATCCTTCAGCAGCTGATCCAACAGTGGCGGAACCAGCATTTGATGCAAAAGATCCTTTGGTCATGTCACGAGCGCGACCATTGGGCACATATTTGACTGGCCCACCACGCTACAAGCATGCAAAATTTCGGGAGTATTTAGTGATACTTATGCCGGCCACCAATCAAGCAAATACTTTACAATTTTTTCGAATAATTCTTACTAGGTTAAGCTATTCAATAACAGTAGGAGTTTGTAGCTTATATGTTCACAACTAAAGTTTAAGCCCCTTATCTTTAAAGTTTAAAACAAAGTTCTCCAAAATTATAAACGGCAACACCAGCTCTTATCTTTTTAAATGTAGTATAAGGTTTTTTAAGTGATTATAAAAGGAAATATAAGTATCAATTTACTAGACGAAAGAATTCTAATCGATAATAGAAGATATTAACACGCAGCTATCTCATGCAGATGCCCTCTTCACTCCAACAGGAGAAAGGAGGATTCATAGCAAACCCCCAGCTTAACTGTCTTAAACAAAACGACCTATCGCCACATCATGCCTAAGACTAGAGGACAACAAAGTTAATGATAATCCAGACCAGTGAGTGCAAGGGCTATACAAAGTGTTCAAAGCTTTTGTAAAAAACTATACTATCAACACCAAAAATCATGAATAGCTACACAAAATTGAGAATGGAATATCTTTATGCTTCTTTGAAGAAATAAATTCTCCACCTGAACTATGAATTTAAACATAACTGATCCCTTTCCACCTAAATGCAAGCTCATAATTTATGGAAGCTTCAAATGTCAAACTTTTGATGATAAAACAATTTCAACGTAATAATTCTAAGATGGAACTTTTGAAAACCTCTGTTGTATAACCAATTCACTAATATTTGGATATCAAAGATTTCAATTTATGTAAAATAGATAAGGAGGTTCAACCACCTGAAAATTGGTAGATTCTTTCGATGACACTGCTGATTGACCTGATTGCTGCGCATTGGTCACGTTTGAAGCTGGCATATGCCCATTCATCCTTCCCCTGTTCTGCCGGTGCTGTCGAGAAGCATTAGGGATCTGAAAAATAAGATGCAAGCTGTAACTTTCTTCGTGACAAGTCCAAACTATAGCATGTCAATTCAGTTTAACATGGGTAGTGCTGCTAACACGATAAATATATGTGCATTCAATTATGAACCCAATCGACCATAAAAAAAATAAAAAAATTCAAGAAGTGGAGAAAGTACAGATGCCAAGTGCTGTGACTGTTTACAAGGACTAACCATGGGAACTGGAGAAGGTTGAAAGGCAGGTCTGGCGGTGTTTGTGAACCCATTAGTGCCCCAACCTGGCCTCATACCGAGAGCCTGATACATCATCCCAGGTCGTGTTGGCAACTGAGGAACAACACCAGGGGTTGGGTAGTAAAGAGGAGGATATGCACCAGGAAACATAGCTGAAGGTCCTGTTAGCCCGGCAATCCGTTGTGCATAATATAGTTGTAGTTGGGCCTGTCTTTCCTCTTTCCTTTGAGCAATAGCCACATATAACGGCTTTCGGTGCAACATAAGTCCTGTGAAACATATTACAAACAATAAAGCTCATATAACAGGACCTGTAACTCTCAACTATTGAGAACTTTGAGGGCATAGTTCTACAACACTAGCATATCATACAGTGTAATCACTTAATGACGAATTGGATACTAAAAGATCATGACACCTATTTAATCATATGACATTTAAATCACTCAATTCAAGAATGGAAATTGTCTGTACATTGAAGAGTAGGTGAAGAATGCGAAAGAGGAAACACACAAGAAAATAGACTTTCCAAAATTGAAGCACCTTTATTGGGTGACAACTGTACTGATGCAAGCATGGGGTGATATAAAAACATAAACATATATTTTGACCAATAGTATACGCAGGCCTGGCCTGACTCCTCTATCAATAAACATATATTCCTGAATTCTATTGGTGCTCATAAAAATCACAGGGAAGAAATAAAAGATTGAAGCATGTGACATCAGAATTTATGGTGCATGCTACCTCGTATGAATTCAAATTCAGCGCCTAGTTATTCACTGTGATCTGGAGCATATTAAAAGATTTAAGTCTCACCGTGAAAAGCGCTCACGGCTTTATAGGCCTCCTCTGCTGTGGAAAAGCATACAAATCCAAAACCCTTACTCACACCTTTCTCATCTTGCATAATTTTCACAGAAGTAATTGTGCCGCATTGGCCAAACAGTTCGCGCAGCTCATTATCAGAGACATCATCATCAATATTCTTGACATACACATTTGAACCCTGAAATGATAATTCAAGTATTTTCATAAATAGATCATAAATAATTATTTCTGTTTTTGTTATTATGAAATGAGAATAAGTACCTGGTATTTCATTATTTGTTCTTTCCTTCTCTCCTCAAACAGGCGCTTCAGAAGTTGTTCGCGCTCTGCTTTCTTTTGTGCTCTGGCTACATACAGGGTCTTGGAGCCTACTTAATGAATACATGTCACCACACAAAATTATAAATGGCATGGCTTCAGTCACATTTGAGAATACAACAGCATCACAAAGCCATGACTTACCAACTGATGATCCGTTCATAGCTTCCATTGCTTTCCTAGCATCATCAGGATCGTCAAAGTTCACAAATCCAAAACCTTTTGAACCTCCATTCTCATCTTTTGAAATGACCAAGCTAATAATCTTCCCAAACCCAGAGAACTTTTCTCTAAGATGCTCTTCTGAGATGTCAAGGTCCAGGTTCTTGAAGTACAAATTTGTATATTTAGCATCAGGATTGGGCAAAATCCGGTCAGTCTTTTTGACAAACTTACCAACATACCTATGCCATCAATGTTACAAGATATATAAATACATAGACTAAGATAAGAAGCGGGCAAGCATAAAAATAATTGATTCATCTAAGGTCATCATAATTGCAATATGGAAAGCTAGATGATTGCAACGAATATGGAAATGGTCATACATCTGCTTGTCTACAACCATGGTCCCATTAAGCTTCTCAATAGCAGCACTCGCGGACTCCTCCGACCCAAACTGAACAAAGCCATATCCTTTACTCTTTCCATCCTCAGAAGTGACAACTTTACAAGATAAGATATTTCCAAACTTTTGAAACATTTCTTGAAGCTTCAGGTTGTCAACTGTATCACTTAAATTCTGTAATATTACAATTGGATGTACAAATCAAAATAGAGAACCTGTTAAGATATCAAATCAATTGAATACTATTCACTCAGTCAAAGGACAATGATACCTTGATGAAAACGTTTCCTTTTCCACTACGTCTCGCATCAGGGTCACGCAGAGACCAACTAACCCTCATAACTTTCCCATTGAGAATGGAGTTATTTTTCACCTCAATAGCGCGTATAGCTGCTCATATTTTTCAGAAAAAACAAGAAGCCTTCCAAGTCAAAAGTCAATCCATGCAGTATTTCCAAAAAAGGTCAATCATATACAACAAAATTTCATACAAGACAAAACTAATTAAACAGCATTATCGTTGTCCCTAAAATATTGTTGGTCCAATAAATGGAAGTGTTATAAATGCTTAAATGGAAGTGTTATAAATACTAAGCACAACGAAGTTCCTGAGCAGATATCAAATGGCAGGAAAAAACAACAATGATAATCAGCCATCAGTGAGAAAACTTAAATAGCACATTGAACACAATCACAAAAGGTTAGCTCATGCTTGGACTTCAAAATCGCAGGTCAGATCATATCCACTTATCCACAACATTTTATAAATGATACGGACTGTTAGCCCATAAAAGCAACTAAACTACAGTTGATGAAGTTTGTGTTGATAGAGTCTCTCAACTTTCCAAAAAGGACAAAGCAATTAGATGACAAAAGCAATTACTCAAAAATTATTAACAGGACTTAGATTTGGAATCACTAAGACCATCCAATGTCTATCTTTTCCTCACTTTCAGACAGTCGGATTTATTCTATTGATACATTTATTTAAATAACAGCTAAAAATCACAAAAATTGTATATTTTGTCCATCAGTCATGACACAAAACTTGTATATCAGAGTCTATTCAGTTATTGATTGATCAATCATGACAAAGACTTGTATATCAGAGTCTATTCAGTTACCAATTTGATCAATCGTGACAAAAAAAAGCTTGTATATAGAATCTATTCAGTCATCCATTGATCAATCAAGACATAAAACTTGTATATCGAAGTCTACATTGTTATCGATTGATCAACCATAACACAAAACTTGTATATCAAAGTCTATAAATTTATCGATTGATCAATCAAAACACAAAAATTGTATATCAAAGTCTATAAAGTTATTGATTGATCAATCATGACATAAAACTTGTATATCGAAGTCTACATTGTTACCGATTGATCAAATATCACACAAAACTTGTATATCAAAGTCTTCTCAGCTATCGATTAATGTTAAAAAAAAAAAAAAAGGAATATCGATTGATAAATCATGACAAAAGAACTTGTATATCAGAGTTGATTCAATTATCAATTAATATAAAATAAAAAAATAAAAAACCGAAATCCTGATCAAAATTCGACTCATGCAAATCAAAAATCAAAATAAAATGAATTCAAAAACCGATCAAACAAAGCAGCATTTCTAAATCGATATAAACAAGAAATATACAACCACATAACCTATCAATCAATGCAGATACATAGCCAAAAAAAAAAAAAAGACCTTGTATGTAGAGTCTATTCACTTATCGATTGATCAATCAAATGAATTCAAATTAAAAACCGATCAAACAAAGCAGCATTTCAAAATCGATACAAACATGACATATAACCACATAACCTAAACAATCAATGCAGATACACATCAAAAAACAAAAAACAAAAACAGAAACACACACACACACACACATATATATATATATATATAGAGAGAGAGAGAGAGAGAATTATATATATAAATATATACCGTCCTGTGGAGAAACAAAGTTAACGTAGCCGTAACAGAGTGAACGTCCAGTAGATGAATCACGGCAGATTCTAACAGAAGCTAGGCTTTTAAACTCTGAAAATGCATCAAATAATTGTCCGTCTGTAACATCCTGATGAAGATCACCAACGTACAACGATGACGGAGGTGGTACAACCGCCATTAAACACACACACACACACTCTTAATTAAAAAAAATAATATAAAAAGGCGTTTCAATTGAAATTAGACAGAGAGTGAGTGAGAAGTGGTGATGTTTTTTTTGTGCTTATAAAGGAATGGGTTTTAATTGTAGATGGGAAGGTAATTAATAGGGGCAATTAAGGAAAAATTAGGGAAATCTTTTAGTATGAAAAGAGTGTGATTATTATGAGCTAATAAGTGAAGAGTGTGTGGGTTATGAAGGAATTTTGCATGGAATTTTTCCTTTTTTGGATATACTAACCAAACACTGCTTTGAAGAAGAAGGAAGTAGGTGTTTAAACGCGCGTAACTGGCGCGTTTACTGAACTTCCCGTTGCTTTAACCAATTCTGTGGATTTGAGCAATACTAGTTTTAGTCCCATTTTACACTACTAGGAATACTAATAATTATAAGTTTTTCTTCCTTGTAATTCATCTAGCATTGCTCTCTTGCTTGAGATCATTATTTTTAGTTTGTAGAAAATTTAATGTTAGATGTAAAGTGGTATATTTGATACATGTAAGTTTATTTGTTATTAATTGTGAATATTGCGTGTTTTTGTTAACGCATAACCCGTATTAACGTTAATGTTTTACGTTTATTATACTTTAAAAAAATTAAGGGGTAATAGTTTGACATAATTAGGTTTCCTAACTTTTTATTTAATTAAATGGTACTTAAAATCTAGAAATAACTAACTAAAATCTATATGGATTATATACATTTGACCAATTATTGGTAAGTTGGTAATATAAAATATGAGAAATTCTTGGTAAGTTGGTAATCAAAAAGCCTAATAAACTCTAAAGAAATTTAGTGGAAAATCTTCGTAAATCTTCATTAATGTAACTTTAATATTAATTAATTCACGTAAAATGAATTTATGTTATTGCAAACATGTATGTGTATACAATTTTATTGATTTTATCTTTACGTAACCTAGATTTTCAGCACGTCATTATTTTTGTGCATGAACGGTTACTCACAAGAGAGTCATATTTACTATAAACAAACGCGAAATCATACAGATTAATTACGTGTAGAACAAATTATTTCGGGGTATGCTCCATTTACTACATGATAATTACAAAATCTGGAAAATTCTAAAGCAATTTAGTGGAAATTCTTCGTAAATCTTCACTAACTTAACTTTAACAACGCATTAGTTAAATTCACGTGAAGTGCTTGTACATTATTATATGTATACAATTTTATTAATTTTACCTGCATGTAACCTAGTTTTCCAATATGTCGTTGTTTAATTTTGTGCATGAGCGGGTACATACATGAGTTGCACATTTATTATAAAAAAAATGAAAAATTATATAAATTAATTACGTGTTGAACAAGTTAATTTCGGGGGATGCTTTATTTATTACATGAATAATTTAATATCCTGTACTCTCTCGGACCCTATATATATGACATCTTTCGAATTTCAAGAGTCAAACGAGTTTTTCTTTAACCGTGATATTATCATACGCCTTTTAAATATGAATTGTCAATTATTGTGACTTATAGTATTTTACGTAGTTTTCGAATATCTAAATTGAATTTTGAAAAACTTCAAGATTTTATGTCAGAATTTACGATCAAAATTCAAAATTTTGGTTCTTGAGAGTACGAACTGTACCACATAATTGGTACGGGGGACTAAATGTTAATTTTTAAAAATATGTTTATTATTTGGTACATATAGTTTTATACTTATGTCTTTTTAAAAAAACCTTGAAGGACTATTATACAAATGATCCTTTTAAGATTTTATAAAATCTACACTTCAATTTATTATGCATTCCACCATCCATCAAAAGGCAAAATGACTTAAATATTTTTTTCCTCTTTTGCATATGTAACTTTGACTTTGTGAAGTTTGTTTGGTAGAAGGAACACAAAGATGAAAACAAATTAATTTAAGAAGTAAACAAATCCATAAAAGTGAATGATGAATTAAAGATGATCTTATCGCGTAGGTGTCACGCACGGTTGAAGTTACTTGAAGAAATAATAGACACGTGAGGAAGAGAGAGAAAAAAGTGGGTAACTTTGAGGTTGTGAAAAGGATTGATAATTTGGACCCTACAAATTACACCTAAAAAGACTGCTTCAAACCTCAAATACTCAAAAGGGTAATGACTTTTTAATCAATCGGCCAATATTTTTTCATAACCAGAAACTTAAGCTTATGTCCCGCCCCTTTCAACGGACACACCCAACTAACCCCCCACCCCCCCGGCAAAACCCACCCTACCTAGGATGTGGGGTCCAAAGAGCAAATGAACTACCAAATTTAAGTTTTTGAGGGAGAACAATACATAAGTAATGTATTATTTTTACAAGCTGGGAATTCATAGGAGGAGCCGAGATTTAAAGTTTATGGGATAGAGATTCTAGTTTTTTTAAGTTACAGGGTTTTAGATTAATAATTTGTACATAGTCAATGAGAATCCTTAGACAAATATGTTAAAATCAACAATGATCTGAATTTGCGGAAGAAAATAACTAGGGTTCATTGACCACATTACAACGAAGAGAGAGAGAGAAAAAGGTTCTGGAGAGTTCATCTCATTTCTTCATTGACTAAAAACTGAATCACTGTAAAAGAATCCGCTTATATATTTTGGGCCAAAATTTACATTGCTGAGTACATAAAATTTGGGCCTAAACTAAAACTGATACACATAAATAAAACAGACAACTGGGCTCGGGCCCAATACCAAATTCATGTAATCCCAACATCCCCCCTCAAGTTAGAGGGTGATAGCACATCCAACTTGCCAAGTAAGAAACGATACTGGCCACCTGTTAAACACTTGGTAAACACGTCAGCCAATTGAGAACTAGTGGAAATATGGTGAAGAGAAATAAAAACATCAACCAATTTACTGCGGATAAAATGACAGTCAACCTCAATATGCTTCGTTCGCTCATGAAATACTGGAATTTTGGCAATATGGAGAGCAGCCAAATTGTCACAGAATATAAGGTCAGGGGAGGACAAACAAAGCCCAAAATCTGCTAACAAGCGAACTAACCAAACCAATTCAGCCACCACTTTACTCATAGCACGATATTCTGCTTCGGCCGAAGATAGGGATACAACCGACTGCTTTTTGGACTTCCAACTAATCAGGCTACCCCCCAAAGAAATGCAGAAACCAGAAACAGAACGACGAGAGTCGGGACAGGAGGCCCAATCACTGTCGCAGTAACTTCGGATAGAAAAATCAGGAGCATTATTCAGGAAAATACCAACGTCAGAAGTACCACGTAAATATCTCAGTATATGCAATGCAACATCCATGTGGGGAACCCGAGGACATTTAAGGAACTGGCTAAGGTGTTGAACAGCAAAACACAAATCAGGCCGGGTGTGAGTGAGAAAGTTCAATTTACCAACTAAGCTCCGATAAGATTCAGGATTAGGCAACAATTCTCCATGGTCTGATTTGAGCTTAACACACAACTCAAGAGGAGAGGCCACGGGTGACACATCAGAACACCCAAATTCAACCAGTAAATCTGAAATAAATTTCTTTTGATGTAACAAAACACCATGTGAAACATACAGGATCTCAATGCCCAGAAAATAATTAAGGAAACCTAAATCCTTAATCTTGAATTGGTCTTCTAAAAACAGCTTAAGAGCATTAATTTCAGCGGGATCATCACAGTGAGGTATAATATCGTCCACATAGACCGCAAGAAACACAACAGAGGAGTCAGATTTCTTAATAAAGAGGGAATAATCATTCAATGAGTGAGTGTAACCCCTAGAGCAAAGAGCATGAGATAGTTTGGCATACCATTGTCTTGAAGCTTGTTGAAGCCCATAAAGAGACTTTTGTAGTTTACACACAAGGGGAGAAGTGGACTGTGAGGAAGTAGAAACCGAGAGCCCTTGAGGGAGTTTCATGTAAACCTCCTCATCCAAATCGCCACGGAGAAAAGAGTTATTAACATCTAGTTGGAATAAGGAGCATCCCTGTTTTACAGCAAAGGCAACTAAACACCGAACAATGCACATTTTAACAACAGGGGAGAAGGTCTCATGGAAATCAATGCCCTCAACTTGTGTATCACCCCTAATAACCAACATAGCCTTATACCTTTATACACTACCATCAGCTTTGTATTTAATTTTATAAACCCACTTACATCCAATGGGCTTTTTGCCTTTAGGTAATTCAACAATAGTCCAAGTCTGATTTAATTCCAATGCCTCAAATTCATTCCTCATAGCCTCTTGCCAGGCAATGCTGGCAGCAGCCTGAGTATAAGAATGAGGCTCAGTTGCAGCGGACTGAGCAGCAGTCAGGGAAGTAGTAGTGGAGCTGGAAAGGGAAGGAGGCAGTTGGACAATAAAATCAAAGAGATGGGAAGGAAGGGAGTGTTGTCTATTACTTCTCCTGGTATCTGTAGCAAGTGGAATAGCAGAAGAATGAGGGACAGAGGAAGAAGGACCCTCAGCAGAGGAGGAGAAGGGGCAGAGACAGGGTCAACAGGAAATGAGTCATCATGAAAAACATGAGTGGGTGAAGAAGAGGGTGTGGTGGAAAAATCAGGAAGATGAAAAGGAAAAATGGACTCTTGAAATGTGACATCTCGAGAAATGAAAACAGATTTAGCAGACAGATTATAAAGCTTATAACCCTTCTTGCCAAAAGGGTAACCAATGAAAACACATGGAACAGATTTCGGATCAAACTTTGTTCTATCACATTTAGGGACAGTGGCATAGCATAAACAACCAAAAGTTTTTAAGTGAGAATAAGAGGGTAATGTGCCATAAAGGACCTGGAAAGGGGTTTTATTTTGTAGAACAGTGGAAGGGAACCTATTGATTAAGTAAGTGGCAGTCAAAATGCAATCCCCCCAAAACTTTGTAGGTAATTTAGACTGAAAAAGTAAAGATCTGGAAGTTTCAAGAAGGTGCTTGTGTTTCCTTTCAACAACACCATTTTGTTGTGGTGTGTGTGAACAAGTAGTTTGGTGTACAATGCCATTATCTGAGAAAAATTGTAAGGCAGTGGTGGAAATACCAATTTCTAATGCATTGTCACTCCTAATAGTTTTTACAGAGAGGTTAAAATGGTTCTTGATCATAGAAATGAAAGCTTTTAATAAAGGAAAAGCATTACTTTTGGAGTGCATCAAATGTGTCCAGGTTGCCCTACTATGATCATCTACAATTGTAAGAAAATATTTTGCCCCAGAATATGTTTGAGTGTGGTAAGGACCCCAGGTATCTACATGGATGAGTTCAAATAAAGACTTAGACATTGTGGTGCTATGAGCAAAAGGCAATATGCCCTGCCTAGCCAATGGGCAAATAGGACACACAAAGGACTGTTTAGAAGACAACTCAGCAGATATAGAAGAAATTGTTTTCATTTTGGTAAAAGGAATGTGGCCTATTCTATGGTGCCAAAGTACATCATTTTTATTAGTATGGTGCCCATCTTTACAAGGAAGTAAGGGAACAGAATGTAAAGAAGACTTGTGTTGATCACTACCATGCATAGGAGTTACAGCCTTATTAAAAACAGGAGGAGGAACAATGGGTTAGGGAGTGCATGATGGTTGTACATTCTTTTGAAAAATAGAAACAAGAAAAACAGACTTGGAGGAGCATTGCTTTTCATGAATAAGTTTGTATAGCCCTTGGTCAAGTCTACTAAGATCCAGAAGCTTCCTCATGGAAAGGTCCTGTATCAGAAGACATGAACAAGAAGTAAACAAAACCATGCGATGATATTGTTGTATCAACTTGTGCACAGAGATCAAGTTGTACTGAAAAGAAGGAATGTATAAAACATGATGGAGAGTCAAGGAGGAATGCACAGAAACAGACCCAATGGATGTAACTTTGGCTTTATAACCATTAGGCAAGGTTACCAAATAAGGGGTAGAGAGAGGGGTAAGGTTGAATAAAATATCCTTATTAGAGGTCATGTGGTCAGTAGCTCCACTATCTATAATCCACACAACTCTACTAGTACCAGACAACATACAAGCATGAGAATCATTATTAATATAAACAGGTAAGGACACTACACTACCAGCAAAGTTAGCAGAGCCCATCAGGTTGGGTGGAGAATCAGTTTGGGTAGCAGGACTGATTTGAGCCTGTTGGAGCAGGTTCATGAGTTAAGAGAACTGACTCAGAGACAGGCCAGGTATGGAAGAGCCCATATCTCCTGAAACACCAGTAGAACTAGTTGTAGCTTTAGGAGCAGTATCATCATGAGGCAACTAACCCCATCTCTGAAGAGGATCTGGAGGCTCAACATCACCACTCACATTTGCAGCCACCTTTCTCCCTTTAAAAAACTTATGGTTTTGTGGATAACCATGGAGTTTATAGCACCTATCAATTGTATGACCAGGTTTCTTGCAATACCGACAAGTAATATTGAAGTCGACCTTCTGATTATATTGCCTAGGTGGAATAGGTGGTTGATAGGGAGGCTGTGGTGATCTAGCGTTGAAGTTTGGTTTAGTATTGAGATTTGCATTAAAAGAGTCAGAATCAGGATTCAGCATAGGGGTGAAGTGCACTTGTCGTTGGTTCTCATCTTGGAGAAGAATATTATAAGCATCATCAAGAGAAGGGAGAGGATGCATCATAAGCAGATTACTTCTAACACCCACGTATACGTCATTCAAACCCATGAGAAATTGGTAAAGTTTATTCTCCTCATCATCTTTTTCAATCCCAGATTTAGCAGCACAAGTGCATTCCTTTCCATGACTCTTACGCATTGCCCCCAGTTCATCCCAAGACTTTTTAAGTTTGTTAAAATAGGAAGTAATATCAAGAGAACCCTGCTGTATAGAATCCAATTCCTTTTTTATTTCAAATATTTTAGTTCTATTTACAGTTCCATATCGACGCTCCAATTGTTTCCATATACTCTTAGCAGTGTCTGAGTACTGGACACTCTCAGCAATGGTTGGTGAGATAGAACTTGTCAACTATGATATTACCATATTGTTGACTCTATCCCATTGACGAATCTTAGCCGGATTATCATTGGAAGATGGTTTAGGACATGAACCGTCCACAAGTCCAATCTTATTTTTAGCAGAGAGAGACATTGTCATACCTCTCTTCCAACCCCCATAACCAGACCCAGAAAATGGAGTACTAACAAGGCATGTACCAGGAATATCAGAAGAGTGGATGAAAAGAGGACTTGTAGACTCAGGGACGGAAGTCGTGGCATTATTACCATCATTACTAGTGTGCACCATTTTTATTCGATGATAATGAAACAAATATACAGAAAACAATTACAAATCACTCAAATTAATAGGGAAGTGGAATTTATAGGTGAAACCACGATTACCGCACCTCTAGAGTCACAAAATCACCAAAATCAACACAGAAAATTAGGGAAATTAGGGTTACCGCACTTCTTCTCTTAACTCGAAGAAGAAAAGCCTTGAATCAATGGTAAAATCTACGAATTGCACTTCAAAAGACGAACAGGAATGCTCCTTCAACAAAAATCAATGTCGCGAATGAAGAATAACAACAGAATCTTCTAAAATCTACGAATCGTGCCTCAAAATACGAAGAGAAATGCTTCGTCAACAGAAGTTCATATCGCGAAAGAAGGATAGTAACAAAATCGTCGAACTGAAAGACGAGGGTAACATCGATCGAAAGGTCTGACCCAGATCTATCAAATCCCTCGCTCTGATACCATGTTAAAATCAACAATGATCTGAATTTGCGGAAGAAAATAACTAGGGTTCATTGACCACATTACAATGAAGAGAGAGAGAAAAAGGTTCTGGAGAGTTCATCTCATTTCTTCATTGACTAAAAACTGAATCACTGTACAAAGAATCCGCTTATATATTTTGGGCCAGAATTTACATTGCTCAGCACATAAAATTTGGGCCTAAACTAAAATTGATACACATAAATAAAACAGACAACTGGGCTCGGGCCCAATACCAAATTCATGTAATCCCAACAAAATATACATCTGGATCAAAATTTATTAGGTCGGTCGGACCCGTAATCAATACACTGGCTACACTCCTAGCTCGAATAGTCTGGATTGTAGATAATTATGCAAGAATTAATAATATAGATATTATAGTGTATTAATTGTTAATGTAAAAAGTTATGTATGAATTTATTTCTTACTGGATACAACTTAGTTTGATATAATGGAAATGAGTATTTATTGTGCAATTTAAAATTACTTTTATAAAAAACTAAAAGTTTACTTACTATTATGAGGTTTGTTGGTTTTGTCACTTTAGTGCTTTTTATCGGTTTATTGTTGAAACGTGCGGTTTTATTTCATATTTTATCACGCATAACTTAAGCATGTGTAATCAATTAATTATAGGATTTAGATCCATAAATAATTTGGAATATTATATTTAAAATATATTAGTCCAAATAAATATTATTCCTATAATAATTAATTATTTAAGTTCAACAAATGTTGATTTAATTAAAAAGTTCAAATGCATGGGCTAGCCCATTTAATTGGGCTATAAATGACGAATTCATTTTGTCAAGCCCAATATGACATCTTATCAAGAGGTCCAGTTTGGTGTCACGTGTAAAATGATGTGACACACCAAGTCAAATGAAAGAACTTATAGGATTATGCCACGTGCCAAAATTTACATAACATGCATAGTCAAATCAAAGAGCAATGAAAATGCGGTATGTGTACAAGTGACATGTTTCAGCCAATTAAATATATGGTGCCATATGTCAAATGACATGCCTAGTTAAATCAAAGGACAATGAAAATGTGACACGTGTATAAGTAACATCCAGCCAATCAAATATCTGGTGTCACATGTCAAGTGGCACGTCAAATCAAATAAAAAGAGTCAATAGGATCATGCCACCTATCAAATGAGACAACATGCATAGTCAAATCAAAGGGCAATGAAAATGTGGCACATGTACAAGTGACAAGTTCTAGCCAATCAAATATTTAGTTTCATGTGTCAAATGACGTGGCACACCAAGTCAAATAAAAAGAGTCAATAGGATCATGTCGCATGTCAAGTGACATAACGTGCCTAGTTAAATCAAAGGTCAATGAAAATGTGTCACGTATACAAATGACAAGTTTTAGTCAATCAAATATCTGTCATGTTACTTCAACCTGATTGGTCAAAAGAAGTTTGTCCTCATCACAACACTTCTTTCCTACAACTATAAATAGTGGTCCTCGTAATTTAGAAAAAAGACTAGAATTAATAACAAATAGCCAAACAGAGTTGGTGGATCAAAGACTAAAAATTTATCTACAAGCAACAAGTATTCAAGTGCAAATATTTTAAGATCAAAACCATATTTCAAAATCAAACTTTAAGTTCGTGTATTATAATCTATCAAAATTCAAGATCAAGCTAAAAGACCCTTAAATTTAGTTTCGAAAAGAAGAATCAAAAGATTCAAAACATAACGTCCATTATATTGAAATTAAATTGCTACAATATTGTAATACTTTCTCGGCATGAATTTATTGTCTGCAACAGGAATTATTAATGAAAAAACAAATAGAAACCAAACATTGTATAAAATCAATTTCAGGTTTAGTCCTCAGACTCTAACCAAATAGCTCAATTGGTTGGCTACTGATAAAGTCCAAATCCACTCCTCCAAGATAAAATGTACACAGTCGTATGCAATATAATTTACCCAACTATGAGTCGGGATCGATCCCACAGAGAACAACATACTGGTGATTTAAGCAAGTAAGGAATTATCACTTTCTACGCTAAGCCAAACACTTGATAATGCTTTGGTTTTGAGAAAATTATAACTAATACAAAAATATAAACTAATCTAAAAAGCAAGTAAGATGATCGATGGCCACAAGCATGGAAACAAAGGGAACTACGCTCAAGTAACGATCCAATGTGTTCCACAATTTTACAACTAGGAGGGAGTTTACATTAATAGATAATGATTTCTAAAATCTCATTGAACGTCTTCTAACCAAATCAGTGGATTTCACTCTAAGCTTTTTCCAAGTCTTAGAGTGTGATATTAGGTACAATTAACTTAACCTCAAGTGAATTGTCCTCTTCCTTGCTCAAGTTATTAGATGAGGTTTAAAGCTCCAAATCCTTGTTAATTAATCTTTCTCAACCTCAATTTTCCTCTTCCGAGCTCAAATCGAAATAAATGGTGAGTCCTAGGGTTAGCTAATCCCTTAAGAAGCATTAAAGATCAAGATTAATTAAAGAAACAAAGACTCACTTTATTAGCAATAAAAATTATTCAATACCTGAGCAACACAAAAGATATAATCCAACACTTGATAATGAATAATATCATAAACAAGATTCAAGTAAAAGAAAAAAATACTACACACTTAAATATTCAATACAAAACAAGAAATTGAAGAAAGGTTTAAGAAATTTATCATTAAAGTGCTCTAATTTTCTCATCCAATGGTGTAGTTGATGAAACCCTACCTCTCCAAACTTGAAAATATGGCCAAAGATGTGGGAAATTTCACATAAGTCTTCCTCTTATAATTCCCCCATTTTCCAAAGTCAAAATATGATAAAATAAGCCCTAAATTTCAGATTTACAAATCTGTCAAATTTTTGCGCTTTTAGCCACTTTTCTCATTTTCTTCAATTTGGTCTCTTTTGACTTGTTTTTCACTTGGTTTCTTCCCGATCGCTTTTAAATCACACAAAACCTGTAAAATGGAAGTAAACGACATTAAATGCACTACTTTCTCAATCAAACATCTAAGATTAAAGAAGAGATAAGTCTGTAAAATACCAACTTATCAGCTACGTGAACTTTTACCTTGTTGGTGACAGGGGCGGAGCTACATTGGCTCCAGGGGATTCATCCGAACCCCCTCGGCGAAAAATTACAGTGTATTTTCAAAGTTAAAATTATTTTGTTATGTATATATAGTAGATGCTGAACCCCCTGACTTCTTCGTGTATTTACCTTTTAGAATTTTTGAACCCCCTGGATGAAAATCCTGGCTCCGCCACTGGTTGGTGAGGGTTCGAATTCCCACGTTGTAATCCCCTCCCCCCGACCCCCTATGTAATTAAAAAATGAAAAACACCTCTTAATAAATTTATTTAATTGAACTCACATTAAAGAAATGACCTTGATTCTAAGTTAAAAAAGACTCGCTGATCCTATTAGAGAACTAAACTTCTGTGTAAAAATATAGTCTTAAAAATCATTTCAAACTTGATTAACCTTAATACTGATCAAGTGCCGTTGTCTTAAAAAGTTACATTCTAAATAGCGGAAAATGTATTAATTCAAATTTACAAGTATTTCAAGAATCAGATTTGGATACTATGAAATATGATTGAGTGTAAATAATGTTTTTCCAAATATGGTGTAAATGATGGTAAATTTGAAAGGTCATGTTGTAGAACAATTTGTATTAAAATTTATGACAAGTAATTCACGCACAATATCTTTATGTTTACTAAAAGTGTTTCTAACAAATTATTCTTTTAAAATTTTTACCTTGTTTTAACGAATATTTATCACCCAAAAAAAAAGGTGGAAATTCGATTATAAACATTTTTGTGGAAATTCGATTATAAACATTTTTTCTTCTAAACCTGGGAAAGCAGTAATGGTAAAATAGATCGTCCGCCAAATAACGATTACTCGCTTTAATGGTTTTCATTTCATTATTTAATACTACTAATAAGAAATATAATTGGGCGATATGTCGGCTATATTTTCTATATTTTCTTACATTATTTGATTTCCTAATGGTACGTCCACTTAGGGATTCAATTTCTTTTCATTTTTGGAAGAATTTTAAATAGCTATAATCTTGCTATATTTTCTCTCAACAAAATTAGATGTAGTCTTGTCCTTATTTTTTTTTTCATTTTCAGATCAATAACCAAATATATATGCAAATAAGTGTAGTTTCAATAACTTTAGAGATTGTTTCTTATCTCGTTAGAGTAACATTTCGTACTTTTTAAGAAAGCAAGGATTATTAAATGTAGATCTTATGTAACTTTTTAAAGTGAAATTTATACAATTTCAAAGAAATAATTTTTTCGGTCAAGATTATAATATTTTGACATTGTTTGAACTACATCTTCGTATAAAGTATTAACACCAAAATTTGAGTCTTAAGTTGGACTAAACACACAATTGAACTATATTAGTTAAAGGTAAAAATACTTCATTGGGTCTGCCAGTCATATATCGTAAAATCCATAACGCGTACAAATTTGTAATCACTCATATACAAGTAAAGAAATTACTATATTTGGCAACTTTTTTTACCCTGATGAAAACTACATTAGGATAAACAAGTCCATCTAATTTGTCGGGGGAGCAACCTCATGTTAAACATTAGATTCGTAATTGGTGTGTAGAGGAAGTAATATTGGTGTAACATAATCTACATTATGATGAGTCGAAATGCAATGAAAGTCAGGCGAATACACCATACAATCACCACTTTGATGAAGCATGTCCTATCTTTGAACTTTGGAGATAAAACTTCTGACGCGGTTAGATATTTGAGAGATCCTAGTAATGGACATCACACTTCTCATTGTATAGGTAGAATATCATATACATTAATTGATTAAAATAATCCAATCAATCATACAACTAATTAATCAAACTTCAAATTAATTCAACTATCTTTCAATATTTCTTATTATTTAGGTTTTTGCTCGATATATTTATGGAGTTCTTTTGCATTTTTTCTTAGCTTCTAAATTTGTCGGTGTTAATTTAAGTATGTTTTCACCACTCAAAACCTATATTTAGTTCACTCGCTTAATCTGAATACTTCCTTGAATAAGTTTAAGAATCTACAGAGGAGAAAAAGATTTCATTTATTTGCCCTAAACATTTGATTACATATTAAAGCAACATCATGTGGAAGATAGTTAAACTGATAATTGGTTTATTTGCCCTAATTATTAAAACTAATTAATTTCGACATTTTTTTTTATACCAAACCAAATTAATGTTCACTACATTTATTTGCCCTAATTATTAAAACTAACCTAGTGTTTGACCAGAGCCAGCCTTAGCGTCAACCAAAGCTTGAGCTTTAGGCCCCCAAATTTGCCCCCCCCCCCCCCCCCCCCCCCTTTTTTTTTTTTTTTTTTTGCCAATAATAGGTTAATTAATATATTTTTTTTTTTGAAAAATAATGAGTACTTTTAAGTAGAAAAGCATAATTTTTAAAATGAATATCAAAAATAGATTTTCACTTTTACTTGTCCACTTTCGCTTATTTAGTTAAAAATAATTTATTTTTCCTGTTATACCCTTATCATTAATTACTTATTTCATATCATTTTTGCAAGTTTATTAAGACTATACACCAATTAATATGAGCATCTTGATAAAATATGTACTTTATTTATTATTTCTTTGTGCAAAACTTAGAGTGGACAAGTAAAAGTGAACGGATAGAATACATTGTTAAACTATGCTCTTTCTTGACTTGTCCAGAATGTCAATCTCTTATATATATATATATATATATATATATATATATATATAATATTTATAACATTTACACACTCGTATATTCTCTTTCTTGCTTTTATGAATTCCAATATAATACAGTATATATTATTATTCTCTGAAAAATAGGTTAAGACTACTTTTGACAAAATATATTGCACTCTTTTAATATTTTTTCTTTTGTTTCAAAGAGAAGTTATTGAGCAGCCAAAAGATATTTTGGAATCAAATCTTTGATTTTTTTTTTTAATCAGATTCTCTTAGTCTAAATTTTCAAGTGTTATTTTTATCTAATGTTTGTTGTTTCCGTTAGTTTTACTTTATTGTATAGATTATCTTCTTAATAATTTATTAGAATTTAAATATGTCAACTTGAATATATGAATCCGACTATATAGTTTAAGGCATCTCATCGAATGTTGGCTTTAGGCAACAAATATTGTTGAGCCGCCCTTGTTGACTTGCCCAATAGACAGATCAGAAATTTTTATGACTGCAAATATTTGACCACATTTTGAAGTATCTAAGTCTGGTCAAATTTTTGCAGTCACAATAATTTCTTAAGATTTAACTTTTTCCCCGAAAACAAATTCTTAATCTTTAGTCTTTCTTCTGCAAGAGTTCTCAAGTATATTCAATAAAACTAGCTTATGCATGGACCACATGTGCATCCCGTGTCAACTAGTCAATTCGGATTAATTATTATGATTTACCGATAATATTAAAGATACAAACTTCAAACTTCCTATCCATATCTAGTATTAATGAAGAAATAGAGTGAGTGTGTGTGTGTGTGTGAGAGAGAGAGAGAGAGAGAGAGAGAGAGAGAGAGAGACAGACAGACAGAGACAGAGAGAGAGTTATGGGAAGAAAAGAGTGTGATTGTGGCTAAATAGTGAGAACTTAAGCGTATTGTAGAAATATCTTTCACTGAAGAAAGCAATAGTAAAAGCAGAAACAGAGAAAAAAAATCAAAGTGCATGTAATAAAATTGTTACGATAATTAATATGATTTAGGCTTTGAGGCATGATAAAAATCACTATTTAGGTATTAATTGCTCCACCATTTTCCTGTTGATTTATGGCAATATATCCTCAGGATAAAACAAAGCCTAGAGGCTTGCAGATAAGGCATAACGTCGTTTTGTTCCGTAGCAGCAATAGCAATAGTAGGATAGCCGCTATCACCATCATCAAAAACGTCATGCAATTGACAGGCAACATATCCATAAGTACTACCCACAATAATACATACGCTTTTTAGCTAAAACAGTTTTGAAGTTTACAAATAGGTACAACACAGAGGACAAAGCAATCCCAACCCGTGAAAATGAGATATTACTAGTATATACTGGACGAATAAGGAATATGAAGATGCATGGTGCATAGTGTTTCCTCATTTGGAATGCATATGACAGAGTCAAAGATGGTTGGAAGGCTCTACCAATTAGGAGCCTTGGGTCTCATATTTGTAATTGAGAATTTTACATCCAACATGCAAATGATTTCCCTATGCAAAAAGGACTCTAAAATATCATATATCACGCCGTCTCAATATGTAGGGGCGGATGCACATACAAATTGTTTTTAAGAAACAAGATTTGAATTGTCGACAATGACTTGTAAAAATGTCTGCGATGAATAGGTATATAACAAGTAACTACATCACCATGGGAGACATGTTCTCTGACAAAGTGACAATCAACGTTGATGTGCTTACTACGACCATGAAAAAACTGGATTGACAGCAATACAACAGAAATATTGTCACACGGGACCTTCACAGGTTGATGAATAGTCACACCTAATTCATTTAAAAGATACGAATCCATAATGTCTCAGTAACTTGTGTAAACAACAACATGATGTTCAGTTTCGGTAGAGGATTTTGAGATTGTTGATTGAATGCCAGCAAACCAGATTTGAAACCAGAAAGACTGCAAAATCAGTAGTGGACCGAGAAGTGTCAGGACACCCAGCCCAATCAGCATCTAAACAAGCCACCACCACAGAAAGATCCTCCGCTCGCTTCAACACAAGACCATGATCTGTGGTACCCTGCTGAACCTAAATACACGTTGCACAGCAAGAAGGTGAGCAGTACGAGGGGCATGCATGAATTGAGAGACAAGATTCACGGGATAAGATATATTGGGCCTAGTCATAGTCAAGTACTGCAATGCTCCGACCATACTACGATATTCAGAAGGATCAAATAATAGTTCCCCTTCCATTAATGACAATGAGGTCCTGGATGATAAGGGTGTGCGGACCGGTTTAATTTAAGGATATGAAATTTTGTGAACAAGTCCTCAACATATTTGAGAAAGAAACATAGACTCTGAAGACCGCACAACTTGTACCCCTAGAAAATAATAAAGGTCACCAAGATCCCTCATTGAAAACTGATGGGAAGAAGAGAAATAACGTGGTGGAGTAAAGAAGAATAGCTCCCAGGGAAAATAATATCACCACATAAAGAAGTAAAATAAGAATATCGGTGGAAGAACGATAAATGAACATCAAAGAATTAGTTCGACTACAAGTAAATACCAAACAAAATAAATAAATAAAAATTAATTTTGAAACCATGCTCGAGGAGCCTATTTCAACCTGTATAAAGAATTTTCAAATTCACACATATGATTAGGATAGTCGAGATGAATAAAACCTGGAGGTTGAGTCATATAAACATCTTCAGCGAAATCACCATGGAAAAAGATATTTTTAACATTTAACTGCCTAATGACCCAATCATTTGTAATGGCAAGAGACAAAATAATACAAATAGTAGTAGGCTTTACTGCGGGGCTAAAGGTATCATGATAATCCAGTCTTACCAGCGGCCTAAAACCCCGTACAACCAATCGAGCTTTATCACGCACAAATGAACCATTAGAATGATATTTTACCCGATAAATCCACTTACAAGAGAGCAAATTCATGTGAGGTTGATAAGGTACTAAATGTCAACTCTTATTTGAACAAGAACATTAAATGCCTCTGCCAGGCCAATTTGCCAACATTTAAATTTAATAGCCTGTGCATTTGTCATTGGTTCATAACTTGAATTTGTTTATAGTATGCAAGGACAAAATAACACAACGCTTAAACACTCTAGATTTCGATCTATTCTGAATGGTATGACTGATAATTGGACATGAGACTTGGACAAGAGGCTCAGATATAGATGGAGGTGAATCAGGATTGTTTGGTGAACTCAACATAGAAGAACTGAATGAAGTACTGGTGAAGAAGCTGATGGTGGTGTGGACTCATTTAGACTCAGATTAGATGACTCAGCGAGAGAAGGTAGGCAAACGTTTATTCCGAAGGCACAGAAGAAGGGCTAGGGTGAGGCTCAGGAGTGCATGCGAGCAGGTACAAGAGGATATTGGTGTGGAACTGGATGAAAGCGTGAGCGGATCTAAAGAGATGGATGAAATGACTATTAATTGCAAGAGAGAATGTTGTGATGGAGACGAGCATGTTGTGATAAAACACGAGCAATATGAAACCAAGGAGGGATAAGGAAAAATATCCTGATGAAAAAGAACGTGCATACTAACATAGACCCGATCACTAATAGGATCAAGACACCGATATTCTCTATAATTTGGAGCATAGCCAATAAAGATACACTGTTTTGAACGAGGTTCAAGTTTGTGGGATTGAGTTAGAAGAGTCGGAAAACATTCACACCCAAAAACTTTTAAAAATGAATAATCAGGAGAGTTGTGAAATAATCACTCAAACGGGGGTTTATTGTTCAAAGGGGGAGTGGGGAGAGGATTT
This sequence comes from Lycium barbarum, assembly GCF_019175385.1. Classification (NCBI taxonomy): domain Eukaryota; kingdom Viridiplantae; phylum Streptophyta; class Magnoliopsida; order Solanales; family Solanaceae; genus Lycium; species Lycium barbarum. The sequence goes on along the minus strand of NC_083344.1, from coordinate 119,565,177 downwards.
ATTGTATAAGTAGCAGCATAAGAGGCGTCTACCCAAAGTTGTCCTGGCATATTTGATTCCAAAAGAAAAGTGCGTGTCATTTCAATGATATATATTTCAATCATATAAATATAATAGAGTTTTACATCCAATATACATGTGGTTTCTTATAAAAGAAGGACTCTAAAATATCCCCTATCAATGCACTTTCAATAAGCATTTTTTAAAAAGAAAAAAAAAAGCTTTTCCCTGATTTATTATTTCAATTGATTTTTCAGTTGTTCTTTTCCCTTTGAATTTGTTGTGGATTGACAATGTTGCACTAGATTAATTTTAAGCTTATCACATACTAATTATGAACAAAATTTTGAGTATTGTTAATATTTTTTTAGATTAACCAATGCCTCACTTAAGATGAGTTAAACTATATTTACACATTTAAAGCATTTTTATAACAAAAATTATAGGTGACTAAGTGACAAAAGATAATTTTAATATAAACAACAAACAATAACTCAAAGATCAAAGGAAATATTGGTAAGGTAATTTCCACCTGTTACAAATAGTGCAAGGCGTAGAATTTAAGGCAATATATTCTTTTACGAGAAAAAAATGTAGTATTGTTATTTTATTTTATTTTCATTTTCATATCAATAGCCAAATTACACATGCAAATAAGTTTAATTTCAACGACTCTGGAAATATTATTTTTTTCATAATATATACTATTATATGTTTTAAATTTTATTTTTTTATAAGTCACTATTAGCTCGAAAATAAATAGTAGTAAAAAGAATTTGTTTTAAACAATAGATCTCTTTCACGTCTAGCTATAACAATGAGTAATTTTTAATTTCTAAATGCACCTCAACATAAAAACGTATCCATAAAAATATTTGGAAAAGAAAGAGATAGTGGGTAGCGTTAAGACTTTTTCGTTAGCAAATCTCTGTCTACGGAGAATTCAAAACAAAAAGCTTTTTTGTACGATAGCTAATTGTACGGGGTTCAATATATGTTGTACTATATATTGGGCCCACCATTTCCGTCTCAAATTATTTGTCAGTCTTACTAAAAAGAGCTAGTTGTCTCAATTATTTATCATTTTAGAAACGAAAAAGGCTCAAATATGTCATCGAACTATGAAAAATGACTCATTTATGTCACTCATCAATAGTTTGACTCATTTATGCCATCAAACTATCGGAAATGACTCATTTATGACACTCTTCAATAGTTTGGCTCATTTGTACCATCAGAGGCGACGCCAGGATTTGGAGTTTATGGGTTCCGGATTCTAATTGTTTAAAGTTAGTGAGTTCTAAATCAATAATTTGTACATATTCAATGATTTTTTTTTAATAAAATACAATGTTTGGACCAAAGCTACTGGATTCGGCCGAACCCGCACTCAATGAACTAGCTTCGCCATTGTGTGCCATTGCCAGTTACTAAAACGACTCATTCATGCCATTGTCATTAATGCCGATTTTATAATACCAAATATGATACGTGACCTCCAACTAGATTATGGTTGTGGGTGGATCGGGTATATGAGTCGGATATTTTTATTAATTTGGAATTTAAAATTGGGCTGGTTTAATTAAATGACGTAGACCTGTAATTGGAGGTCACGTGTCATACCTGGTATTATAAAATCGGCGTTAATAAAAAATGGCATGAATGAGTTATTTTAATAACGGGTGATGACATAAATGAGCCAAACTATTGACGAGTGGCATAAATGAGTCATTTCCGATAATTCGATGGCATATTTTAGCCTTTTCCGTTTTAGAAATTCACGATGACTAATTAATTATCTTCTCGTCATTTTATTCTTAGTAGAATTTTTTTATTAATGGAGATAACACACAAATAGAATAAATATTTAATGAAGAGATTTGCATTTAGACATAAATAAAGATAAAATTAGTCAAAATACTTCTCATAATTAATATTTCTCAAGGGAGTCTAATTAAACAAATGACAAATAATTTGATACGGAGGGAGTACTACTTGGTCATGTGGGTCATCTATTTTTCTCTAACACGTGTGGTTGCACTTGTACGTTATGTTGCTCCCCAACTTCACGACATTAGTCCAATCAAGAATCTGTTCATCTTTTACATGCATTTCAGTTAGTGGAACTGCTCATGTTTGGATTATTCTGCTCTATGATGGGTTTTTAATTCTTCTTCATATCTACACTCTCCAGTATATCCCCTTCAATTTTCTTTTTTTTGCAAATAACCCTAACCTATGTTCTGTCAATTTTTTGTTTTTTATTTCTGATTTTTGGATTTTTTTTTCAGGGATGATCATGACCAACTGGATTTTTTAATTATTTTTTTTGGCTCTAGAGCAGCTTCATTTTGTCTTCATAGGTCAATTTTCTGTTATACTGAGTCTCTGGCATTGAATGTCTTACCTTTTACTTTCTTCGTTTCTAAATAAATAATGTTTTAGGCTTTTTATTTTATTTCAAATTAAGTGGTGCTTTAAGAAAATTTCAAGAAAAAATTGATCTTGTTGTTCTAAAACTACCCTTATTTACATAATCAAGAACAATTAAGTAAATTTTCTTTTATAGACATTTAATTAATGGTGAGTTAGTAAAAAAACTTCTAATTTTCTAAGGAGTGAACACTTTCTTAAGGGTGTGCATGAGCTAAAAAAAATCACTTATTATAAAACGGAGGGAGTAATAGATACTGGACAGCAGAATTCCTTATCTTTCTTAGGATGCTTTTAGCTGAAATAAGTGTGTCTCTGTTTTTTATGCTGCATCATCCTGTTTCGACCTAAATGTCCTTCCATACTAAAGATTGTCTGGATGTTGGTTTGGAATGAGTTTGATGTTTCAAGGGTAATTAACCACAAGTCCTGTCTTTTCAACCAACTTTGGTTACAATGTGATTGAATCATGCACACTGATCCTCAATTTATTTAAAGCAATTGAGATGATACAGCTATCAAGTACAAAGACTTATCAAAAAAACAAAAAACTGCATAGAGGATTATTAATAACTATGTCACACAAACTTGGAACTTTATCTGAAACTGATATTGCTATAGTACTATAGTATTCATCCATGTGAAAAACAAACGAACCCTATCGCTGTCTTCTCTACAAGAAGAAATATAAATCAGATTATACTAGCTAGGCCGTTGCTTAGCTCTATAGAAACTTGTATATCAGCTCTAGTTAAGTCTATATAGTGTTTACGGAGAAATTTCCAATGAGCTAGTGTTTTGGTTTGTTAACTAGACAAACATATTTGTATTGTTTTTGTCTTGAGCATCTGGTTAAGTAATAGAAGATTAGATGAACAATTGTTGTAAAACATTAGATGATGCTGGTAAGACCTATGTTGCTCGGACTCGGGTGCGGGTGTCGGATACGGGTATGGATCTAGAGGTCGGACTCGGTATGATCTAAATTTTAAGATTCGTGGGTACGGATCCGGGTACGGATACGGGTGTGGGGATTCGGCAAAAATAATTCAAAATTCTAATAATATAGCTACAAGAATATGCCTAGATTATGAGAGCTTTTTGTGGAAGCACCTACATGTAGTTTGTACTAGACATGTGATTCAATCTTCCATTCTACTAGGTGCTAGACTGCGTGCTCCGAGAAACTAGTTAAATTTTCTACATAATATTGAAGGTATGCCATCTCATGTCTTCAAATCTCTACTTTTTGTTATCTTGAGAAATCATAATCTCAAAATTTTTCTTTAATTTGGTCATGAATTTCGGTCAAAGTATCCGATCTCTATTGACCGGATCCGACACGAATTCCGTACCCAAACCCGTGTCGTGTCGTGTCGGACATGGGTACGGCGGCAAAAGTGAAGGGTCCGAGCAACATAGGGTAAGACTGAGCCTTAGAAGTTAAAAGAAGACCCTGGTATCATTAATTGATCAATAGATTCAAGGCAAACTCTATAAAATGGTTGGTGTGAGGTGTGTCCAAACTTGTGGAACTGTCTTCTACTGATGCTTCATAAATTACTTGGTAAGTCTGCTACTGATGCTTCATAAATTACCTGGTAAATTTATTTATATGTGAATCTATGTTTTAATTGTAAAAATTAAATTCTAGTGTGCTGGATAGTATTGACCTAACCTTGAGATGAATGTTATGGCTTTCCTTTAGGGAACGCATCAAGTAGGTGCTCCTTTTTCCGATTTATGCTTAGAAAGCTACTTCACTAGGAGATGTTTCTCTTCACTTTTACTGCATATGGTAACAATTACCAAGTGCTTTTTGCTGTATATGTCATCTCCCTTGGACCTTTCAAAAACATTTGAGACAGAAAAGTAATTGAAGCAACAATAACTGAAATGTTGTAATTTAAGGAACTGCATAATGTTAAATAAAATTTCGAGAAAGAATTTTACAAGCTTAAAGAAGATTTAAATTTAATGCCTGAATAACATCTTCATCAAAACATTGTGATCTAACATAATGAAATTTCTTCCGATAATATCGTTAGTTATAATCTTGATAAAGTTTGATTTTTTCTTTTGACTGTATTTTGAAGAAATTGAGCTCTTCAAATACGAGTTCCTGTGAATTGATCTGTGTGAGCTAACTATAAAATTTAAATTTTTAGCTTTTGCTTTGATGTAGGAGCTCGGTTATATGTTACTCTATTTAATAACTGCTTAATAAATTAAAGAAATACGTGGTAAATTAGACTTTAAAATTAATTCTAAATGCTGTGAGATTTAAGAGTGCTAATAGGATGAAAAGGTCTGTTAATGTCTACAACTTTGTATTGCTTTGTTGAAGCTATATTGAGGCACCTTATTGATGTATAACCAGCAACGTACTTCATTTCTTAAATAAGACGTTAAAAGTTGCCATGAGAACTATATAAAGATGGATATGACAGGAAATTGAGAAGGATAAACAGGAGGTAAGTTTTACTTCTTCTCACTCAAAGCAAGAAAAGTGCAATAGGAAGTTCGTTTAACTTATGTGCTTAGTGGCATTTTCAGATTTTTAAGCACGGTTCTCCAATTCTCTTTTTCTTTAGTTTTGGAATTAGATGTTTAATTTCATTTTGCTGGCACAAGTGGAGGCTTACAATTTTTAAAAGGAATAGATTGTCAACCAAGTTTATGGGGAGAGAATGGAAAAACTTGGCAAGCTTATGGGATTCAATATAAGGTGTGATCATATATGCTATAGGTGGACTACCCTGCTTCTCCAGCTGGTGATCTTAATTTACCATGCTTAGAAAAATTGATTTCTCAAAATTTTTGAGACTTATTATGAAGAATTACTACCACCAAAATGAATGAGCTATTCGGGCCAAGAGATAAAGGGTTACTGTAGATAAAGTATGACTGTTGTCAATTTCATTTCTTCTGGAAGGGAGTCCTTGAAAAGGTGCCCTGATTAGTCTTGGTTTGGCAACATACCCACTTCTGGATTGTGGTAACAATTCTGTTGTCATCTGATATAAGAATAGAGCTTATAGTTTAGCTTTACATTGCCCTATAATATTTTTGTATTTATATGCTTTATTAGTTCAAGTCTCTTCCTTAGACACAACCTAGATGTCCATTCATTGATTCATATCTCTTCCATGATAAATGTCATCTCTTTTACCTTGTTTTCCTAGTTGCAGTGGTCTTAAAAAGGAGAAGTCAAGCAATATTGGGAGGGACTACAAGTAGAAGCCTTGGCTGTCTTACTACTCACAGTTGACAGAAAGCAAGAACTTTTGGCAATCTTTTGGCTCTTGACCTCTTATTACTTGCCATGTTTTGTTGGTGTTTTTTTGATTTTCAGTGCATCAAATCACTGTTATTTTCACTATTCAGTTTAGTCACGTCATCAACTTAGGTTCATCATCTTATGGTGTCAATTGCTTCTTGTAAGATGTTATGAAGTCTCTATTTGATCTGTAAATGAATGACTATAGATATCCTGCTAGGTTAAAGTCTAATTTCTGCCGGTTTGTTGTTTACTACTTTAGCTGGGAAAGAAGCATTTGAAGCATATATTGGATCCATTCACTGCTAATATATGAGAGTCTTTAAATGAATTTTCATATTCATTTTGAGTTATCTCAAAATAATGAGTACAAACTTTATTTCAACTTCTTTTTTATAATTCATCTGCCCTGACCATGCGCAACGGAGTACATTCTACTTGCTTGATAGATCTTTGATGGTTCAGAAAAAAGGTTATTAGGTTAGTTGAGAAGCTAACATGTTGGGCCCGTGTGCAATCATAATTTGGTAGCCAATAGTTTTGTCATTTTTATTGCGTGTAATCAATAGTAATGAAATTTCTAAGAGTGCATATCTTTTTGACATTTTAATGGGATTAAATTGCAGTGATGGACAAATCTCTATTCGTTTTCATCCTCCTCCGTCTTTTCTTGGTGGATTCTTTATATGCATGTGATTCTTTGTTAAATGTCTTATGAATTTTTTTTGCCTAGGTTCACACACAGACGCACTACTACTAACGCCGGTCATGCTGAATTGTATCTAAACAGACGGTGTTTTGAGACAGAGGAGAACTTTGATGCAGCCAAACTGCTTGACAACTGAACATATTTTTGTTCGTTCGTTTTACAGGTCTCTGTAGTTGTTCGGCAGCATAAGCCATTCAAAAGGTACATTATTTATATCTGCTTGATAGAATTAGTAAACGATGAATTATCCTGCTTTTTATATAACTTTCTGAAGGATGTCTCATGTCATGGTTTACAACTTACTATTCTATTTTGCATCTTATGGACAATATGGCTGGAGAGGAACAAAGCTTGCTTTGAAGGGCTGAGAACTCACATTTCTAGAATTAAGGATAGATTTTCACAAAATTTGTACATCTGGTGTAAAAGTAGCTTAATAGATAGTTTGAACCACTATATGGATTTCTTGGATATGCTAGGAAGACGAGTGTAGTAGGCTGCTTTTTGTTTTTTCGGTTGTTTTTGTTTCTTTTCCTGTACCATCTTGGTACCATGTAATAAAATCTTTACCTTATCAAAAACAATGTCATGGTTTACAACTCTATGCTGCTATCTGTGCAGATGACTTATGCTATCCTCTTTGATCTTTTGGTCCACGTCGCAAGACTGCAACCATTATTTGTCAAATTATGTCTAGGGAAGAAAAGGCTAAACCTTTCTGTTCATTGCAAGAAAAAGGTAACTTAACTATCCGTGTTTTGTTTTAAAATGGGAAGATTGCATAAAACATATTAATCAAAATGGATAACATGTGACAATAGCATTTTGTTATGCCAAACAGAATCACTTGGATCATTATTTTGTCTTTCTATTCATGTAAAAGATTCTAATAATGGATCCTCATAAAAGTTGTAATCACTTAAAAGTTTAAAAATTAAAAATATATGTCTAGAATCTAGCTTAAAATTGCATTTTTATTCTTTTTGATAAGTAAAAAACGTGCCGGCGAGCATTTAGTATTAGAAAGAAAATGCACCGAAGGATAGGTGTAAATAATAACAAAATGAGAAGCGTAACACAATGTCATTCACCTCATATGACTAGTCTTGGAAGTCGATCCATTTTTGGTAGAATGTTTCCAATATTACAAAGAATATAATATGAATGAAACCTATTGTTTGTGTTAAGTATATTACCATATGAGTCTATACGACTGGCCAAGAATCACTCTGATTTTTGCAGATTAAGTTGTGCCAATGGAAAGGCTGACTATTATGCTTTTACCTTATGACTCTTAACTTACATTTCTGTTCATTGTTTTGAGAATTTCGGAGAGTATAAGATGTATGAAGCCTACTGTTTGTGTTAATTACATCAGTATAGGAACTGATAAAAGTTGATGACAATGGCTCTAATGTAGATTTCCTTAATTGTTTTGAGAATTTTGTGGATGCTTTGGTATAGTTATCTCATTTAGACAGAGTTAATAGATGTGGTATATTTATCTGATAGGCTGTGTGTAGATGTAGCTCAATTCATATTGCAGAGTTAATAGAGTCAAGAAGGAATCTGATGCTTGAGGGCTTTAGCACAGAGATGGATTCAAAAATATTCTTCATATATCCTTCTGCCTTAAATTAATCTCTCTTCTCTCACTCCCCGGAAGCATTTCTTATAATTTGTTTCACTTTCTTAATTCAAGCTAATGAATATCCCAAAGCAGTTTTAACTAGAGAAACACCGTTCCTTCTGTGATTTCTTAATTTATAAGGAAATGATCACACACCATTTAAAACTATCAGCTCAGATTGATGCCATGTGAAAAAAATATATGCATGAGTTAAGCACATTAATTTATGTAGAACAACCGAGAGGGAAGAAGAACAAGTATCCACTTTGAGATAGATCTAGATGCAGAGTACGATTTACTAAGTTTGGACTTGAACTTACTAGTAAATGAAGATTTGCAGTTCAGCACCTAATAAAGGAAAGACTATAAGCAAAGAGAATAACTAGTTGTTAAAGATAAGGAACTCAGGTGGTATCCTTTGGTATTCTACTAAACATGGAAAATATAATCAACTTTCTTGATTTTGAAGATATATATTTCCAATACGAATAATACTTTGATTCTATAGTTTTCGACTCAAGAAGTAATAGTTCGCCTGCCATATGAGGAGAAACTTTCCTTGCTGCGACTGGAAAAAATAATTTTTTCGCTAGATGTTTCTCCTCCCAATGGATGAGATAGGATACCACACTTGTGATGTAACTGAAACAAAAAAATTGGTCTTCTTTGGTGAGTTAGCATAAAAATACATTTATTGGGTTTTTGTGCACTACATCTTCTACACTCTTGATGTATTTATGAATATTTTTATTATACTTACAATGACTTTGTGATTCATTATGATAGACAATATCTTTTATTCTTTAGTGTTGCAGTACGGGAAGCTGAAGAGTTGGACGGAAAATATGAACGAGGGTAGCAATAAGCATGATTTACTGCCTTGAGCACAATCACAGTTTGTCGCCATCTGAACCCCATAAATATTTGATCTACTGCACTGCACATCGCAGAAGACCACAATCATGAAGTAGTGGGAGTTTCTAGCTTTTCTGTTGAGATTTTAAGTGCACTGCTGCCCTTTATTCTCATGCTATTTGTTAGAGAAGAGACATATCATTCAAGATTAAACTTATGCAGCAAAAGGGAAATGCCAGTATTGCTTTGAATGTGCTTGCTGCTCTAAAGTTCATAGTCTGTACTTTTGCTGGGGTGATGAAACAACACCACTCTGTTATATTTCATCTTGCACTTCCTGTACAAACTTTTTATGGCATTTAAAATGTACCTGTATATTTTTGGGGTTGAATGTAGCATATTTTAATTGCAGCTCTATCAGTGTTGTCACAAACTACAGTGTAACTACTGACTTTATGTCTGCTTAATTAGTTACATCCTTCTGTAAGTTACTTCCATTATAAATATCATTACTTTTATTGAGAGTTGGTGGTTTACATGGACAAGAAGCTAAACGTATGATTAACTAGTGCACCGGTGCTTCGATCTTTGTACCTTTTTGGGTGTTGGGCCCGTGCTCAGCACGGGCAGCCTCCTACTAGGTTAACTATATATTAAGAGTGAGTCTATTCGTACGACGAAGGGCATTCTTGTAAATACATCTATATTACGGGCAATTGGCCGTTTATTTTCTCACTTGGTGACACTTCTTTCAATGTTTAGACATTTGGCTTTTCCTCTACTCATTCCAATATCCCATACCAATTCTTACAGAAACTTCTGGCTCCAAGCTCTAAACTTTAATGGAGGCTAAAAATTTGTGTGAAGCTTTGGGTATCTACATTGACTACCCACTGTAAATTGACACATCATTTTTCACTTCTAAATTTCTCTTGTTTTTCATTCTTAATATTCCTGCTATTTCTCTAACTTTCATTTTCACTTATTATGTTCCTTACATCTTCTATGCAGAATTGCTGGACTCTTTTTGGCTCAAATTGGTCGCGCTTGTGGATACACCTTGGTAAACTCATTCCTTCATCACTCTTCTGTTTAATTTTTTATGTGGTGTCTGGATGCAAGTGAATGAATGATTTCTGTGACGGGTCACTTTGGTATCTATTTGTCCATGCATGCTAAATCTAATACGAAATTGGATTGTAGTGGATTCATTTTCTCCTTTCTCATTTCCTTCTTCCACAAATGTTGGTTGTATCCCTTTGTACCAGCATGATCTACCGGCCGCCGCTGAGCTTCGGTTTTGAATATCTGATTGTCTTTTTCTTTTTGGTTCAATTGGTTTGACATTTCTTTCAAATTTGCATTTTTGTTTGGTATTTGAGTTGTAACCATGTCTTGGCTGTTGACATTACTGATATTTTGTTCTCATCATGCTTTTTGTCTTTCACTTTTTATGTATAAAATCGTTCGTTGTTGACATGGGCTTTTGTTTTCAATTTTGTTGGTTTTTCATATGTTGGCATTTGCAATTACTTAAGAGGTAAAAGTAGAGTAATTGCAAAAGATGGGATATCGGGAAGGAGCAAAAAGAGGCTTCGGATCCCAAAAATCTATTCATTTGCCGTAGAAATTACAGACTATCCTGGATGCACTGGAATTTGCTAAAGGGGAGCTGCCCTTTAGATATCTGGGCATTCCTCTTAGCACTAAAAGGTTAACCATCCTCCAACCTTTGATTGACAAAATATTGTAGAGAATAAAGTGCTGGACAACAAGATATCCGTCTTATGCAGGTAGATTGCAATTGGTAAGATCAGTCGTATTCTCTATTCAGGTGTTCTGGTCACAAATGTTTGTGCTACCAAAAAAAGTTATTTCAGATGGTACCTGTAGGTCCTTTCTATGGACAGGAGGTGTAGAGATATCAAAGAAGGCTTTAATTACTTGGGATAGACTATGTTTGCCTATGTCTGATGGTGGTCTGAATATATTGGATGTCTATTTATGGAATCAAGCTGCAATTGGGAAGTTGTTATGGAAAATCTGCAGGAAAAAAGAAAACCTATGGGTCAAATGGATTCATTCCTACTATGTAAAGGGAGATCCAGTTTGGTTCAAAAGATCATGAAAGCAAAGAAGTTTTTAAGCACTTGGGATACTCAGAAGCTAATGTCACTATGCTGCCTTCCTATACTATCAAGAAATTTTATATTCTGGGCAGAAATGACCATCCTAAGATGCAATGGAGGAGGTTAGGGTGCAACAATTTAGTTGTACCTAAATGGGTGTTTATTCTCTATCTGGCTCTACACAGAAGACTACAAACAATGGACAGAATAGCATGTTGGCCAAATCTGGATGATACAATCTGTCCACTTTGCAATGTTGAACTGGAGGATATGGACCACATGCTGTTTAATTGTATCTATTTTGGGCAAGTGTGTCTAGCATGTGTGTCTATCATATATGGCATGAAAGGAATGCTAGAGTATTCAATACTCACAGAAGAACACCTGAGCAAATCATCAAGCAGGTCATACAAGAGGTGCACAGTCGAGCAAGCAAGAAGATGAGACTTACTAGTTATATGCAATTCCTGAACTTTTGTCCTGTTTAGTATATGCAATCAGTAGCTAGTTTTGCTAATTTGATGTGCAAGTTTGGGGCTTAATGTTCAAACTGCATATATTTCTTTGAGTTGTACAGTTATATCTGGTAAATTAAATGATAGTTACCAAAAAATAATTCTTCTGATTTTCTTATGCATGTTTGGATTTAGACACTCACATGCAAGCTCACAAGAAGTATGCATTATCTCATTGTCCCTTTTCTTCCTTCGAACGAAGTGCACATACTTGTTTTCTGAAGCAGAGCTACCAAAATCAGTTCAAGTTTCTTGCAATGTAGGATCTTAGAGTTGTGTGTTTGCCCTCTCTTGCAGTTGTTTTTTTCTTTCTATAAATTAAATTATCGACAGTAAGGGATTCCTTGGTCTCAATTGTGATTTTGCTGTCCGATTACCCCTCTGGTTTCAGTTTTTTCTCCAATCAAGGTTTTCTCCAAGCAAGGTTACCACTGTAAGATGTTAGGCAGAAAGTCTATAGTTCTTAGCTCTCAGATTCAGTTTACATTTATCTGGGTCCATTTGCTAAACTGGCTTTTTATCTGAGTCCATTTGCTAAACTGGATTCAATAATCCTTATTATTCATCTTTTTACCTTGTTTCTTTATGGTATTCCTTTGAAGTTTTCTTAGCTTCTAAATTTTTCAGTAGTAGCTTTAAGTTTATTTTCTCCACTGAGCTTTTATTCACTTGCTTAAGCCCGGATGCTTTCCTGGGTAAGTTTGAGAACCTACAGAGGAGAATATTCTCCTCCTTTGCGCTAATCCTATGATTACAAATAAAATCAGTAATTATGTAGAACGGTTGGACTGCCTCAAAATCTAGTCAAATTTATTTTGTCACAACAATTTCTGTTTTGTCTAGTGGGCAAGTAAAAACGAGAGGTCTACTTTTATTGGACATGTTTGCTTAAGTTACAATCTGGCAAGAATTTTCATATCATGAATCCTTAAAAAAGAATACAAGGTTAAGTTCACGAACACCCTCAAGTGCGAATAATCCTACAGAAGGTTTAACTTAAGACTACATCCGTGCCACTAACTGATGCTCCTATATACATAAAGAGCTACTCTGGTGAAGGACTTCTGTTTTTATAACAGATGGTGCATATGCTTTCTGCTGATCAGCTCCAAAGTAAGTAAAAGAAGAGCACTAGCTCTAGAATAGAACTGATCCAAGGGCACACTGCTTCGTCCTTGCCTGAGCTTACATACACGTTTACCGGTGATGCACCTACAATAAAAGTATTTTGTAAGTGAATAACATCGGAATGTTCTGCTGATAGGGAATTGCTAGTGTATATATATTCTTTAAGCAACAAGGCAGTATGGTGATAATAGCACTGTCTAGAATCAAATCTAAAAAATGGTACTTACAATCATGATCTGCCCATCCAATTCTTTGCCGAGCCAAGTCGTAGACAATGGCCTTATCTTTAAGAATGAGATCTGAGCAATAAGAGAGAGATGTGAGTGTCAACAGTGAACTATCGGATGTTAGTGTCAACAGTGAACTATCGGAACCTATATAAGGCACTTTCGACCCAAACAAATAGTTAAGTTTCTCAGAGTATATTTACAGCTTTAAGAAAAACAATCACAGAACCAGAATTATGTTGGGTCCATCTCATAATTTGAGGGAGGAAACATCTCCCTCGTTTTAAGGAAGAAAATATTTCCCTTGTTTTGAGGAAGAAAACATATTCCTTATTTGAAGGAAGAAAACATATTTCTTGTATTTGGCAAATTGTCAAGTGCTTGCTTGAGTCACAAATGACATCAATAGGTTCATTTCATCCCTATAAATAGGGAAGCCTTCTATCATTTGTAGACACACCAAAATCTCAGACAATACATCTGAGTGAGAGCAAAGTGAGGTATTTCATAGACTGTAAGAAACTAGTCTGTGAAGAAAAATAGAGTGTGAGTGATATTGTAGTGAGGTGGGAAAAATCAAAAGAGTGTTTTTTCTTTTGAGGGTGTAGTGGTCTTAGGAGTATTTGTACTCGTTACTACACGGTGTAAAATTTCTTGCTATAGTGATATCAGCTGCTCCTCTTGATCGTGGTTTTTTCCCTTATTCAGAAGGGTTTCCACGTAAAAATTTTAGTGTCATTATTGCTGCATTTTATTCTTGCTGATTTAACCATAAGTTAGTGTTCCGCGTTTATCACTAATACCGAGAATATTATTCTTGCGGTTTATTTTTATTCCCAACAAGTGGTATCAGAGCCAAAGTTCTGTCTGAGTATGCTCTGTGGTTGCAGCATAGTCTGAACTTCCACATCATAAAAGAATTACCTTGGTGCTCCTGCATCAGCTGCCACGTCACCGGTCAGTTTTGTAATTTTGAAAAATTGCAGTTTGGTCCCTCAATTTTTTTGAAAATTATTCAGAAGGTGAAAAATGACCATTGACGAGTCAACTTCATCTTCTGGAGCTATGATTATGCTCACGGCTACCAACTACACGTTGTGGAAACCTCGGATGGAAGATTTCCTCAGTTGTAAAGACCTTTTTGATCCAATAGAGCTGAAGGGTATTAATCTTGACTCGCCCAAGTCAATAGAGTGGAAGAAAATTAATAGAAAAATTATTGGTCAAATCCAACAATAGATTGACCATAGTGTCTTCCACCACATTGCACAAGAAATCGACGCTTATGCCCTTTGGAAGAAGTTGGAAGACATGTACCAGGCCAAGACCGCTCGGAACAAGGCCCTTCTGATGAGACGCCTTGTCAATATGAAGCTCAAAAGTGGAACTTCTGTTGCCAAACGTACCAGTGAGTTCCAGAGTCTGGTAAATCAATTATCTTGTGTAGAAATGCCACTTGGAGACGAAATGCAATCTCTACTACTTCTTAGTTCCCTTCCTGATAGTTGGGAAACACTAGTTGTTACTCTCAGCAACTCAGCCCCAGATGGCAAACTTACCATGTCTGTGGTCAAGGATGCATTGTTCAATGAAGAGGCAAGAAGGAAAGACATGAGCACAGATCAGACTCATGCCCTTGTGACGGAGAATCGAGGAAGATCACAAGGAAAACAACAAAGAAACAGTAGAGGAAAATGGCAAAGTAGAGGCAAAAGTCGGGGGAGATCATCGGATGGCCGGAAACCTTCTTATACCTGCCACCATTGCGGTATAGAGGGTCATATGAAGAAGAATTGCTACAAATGGCTAGAGGAGCGAGGCAAGAGCAGTTCTCAACCGAAGAACAAGGGTGGTGAAGCGCTCATCACAATCTCATGTGATGTAGCGTACTGTACTACCCATGATGAGACATGCCTTCACGTCTCAAGAAAAGACACGGAATGGGTGGTAGATACTGCAGCATCCTACCACGTAACTCCCCACAGGAACTACTTCACAACATACAAAGCTGGAGACTTTGGAGTGGTGAAGATAGGTAATTCCAGTTCCTCTGGAATAGCCGGAATTGGTGATGTACAAATAAAGATAGGTACCGGGAGCACAATCACTTTGAAGGATGTCAGACATGTGCCAGATCTTCGGCTCAATCTCCTGTCAGTGGTATCTCTTGACAAACAAGGGTATGAAAACCATTTTAGCAGAGGCACATGGAAAATGTCAAAGGGCGTTTTGACAATCGCTCGAGGACATGTTTGTGGCACATTGTACAAAACGCATTTGAGAATTTGTACAGACAGCCTCAACATTGCAGAGGAGGCTTCTCAGGATTTATGGCACCAGAGACTCGGCCACATGAGCGAGAAAGGGTTGACTACCTTGATGAAGAAGAATCTTATAAATGTTGATAAGAACGCTGCATTGTGTCCTTGGCGGTAAGCAACACAGAGTGTCATTTAATTTCACTTCAACAAAAAGATCAGAGTTGTTAAGTTTGGTACACTCTGATGTCTGCGGTCCTATGGAGGTTGAATCACTCGGTGGAAGCAGATATTTTCTGACTTTTATCAATGATGCTTCTCGGAAAGTGTGGGTGTATTTCCTAAAGACGAAGGACCAGGTGTTCGAGTGCTTCAAGTCATTTCACGTCTTGGTGGAACGTGAAACAGGAAAGAAGCTGAAATGTCTCCGATCTGATAATGAAGGCGAGTATACTTCCAAGGCGTTCGATGCATATTGCAGAGCATATGGCATTCGACATGAGAAGTCAGTACAACGCACCCCTTAGCACAATGGCGTTGCTGAAAGAATGAACCGGACTATCATGGAGCGTGTCCGGAGCATGCTGAACATGGCTAAACTTCCAAAGCCATTTTGGGGAGAAGCAGTCAATACCGCATGTTATCTCATCCTACATACTCACATCTTAGAGCATTTGGGTGTTCATCATATGCACATGTATCCAAAGAGCTCAGACAGAAGCTTGATGCGAGAACTATCCCATGCATTTTCATTGGCTACGAAAATGAAGAGTTTGGATACAGGTTATGGGATCCTAAGGAGAAAAAAGTGATCAGAAGTAGGGACGTTGTGTTTCACGAAAATTTGACAATAGAAGACATTGAAAAATCCACGATGTCTCAGAAGTCAAATGAGGGTGCTCAAGTTTCAAATGAAGCACCAGAATTGTTCTTGAGAAATAATGACGAAGTGCCAAAAGAAAACTCAGAAGCAGAAGAAGATGAGGAGACAGAAGAAAGGAATTGACTTTGATGAGATCTTTGCACCAGTTGTCAAGATGACCTCAATCCGAGTTATACTTGGCTTAGCAGCAAGTATGAACTTGGAGCTTGAACAGATGGATGTGAAGATAGCATTTCTTCACGGAGATTTGAAAGAAGAAATCTATATGCAGCAGCCAGAAGGTTTTGAGGTTTCAAGTGATAATCTCGTGTGCAAGCTATCTAAAAGCTTGTATGGTTTGAAGCAGGCACCAAGGCAGTGGAATAAGAAGTTTGACTCATGCATGAAGAGTCAAGGCTACAAGAAGACTACTGCGGATGAGTGTGTATACATCAAGAGACTTCCAGACGGTACCTTCATTGCTCTTCTACTATATGTAGACGACATGTTGATCGTTGGGAAATATCAAATGAAGATAAACCAACTGAAGAAAGAACTCTCTAAGTCTTTTGATATGAAAGACTTAGGACCGGCTCAACAGATTCTTGGGATGCAGATCACTCGAGACAGGAAGAATCGCAAGTTATGGCTATCTCAAGAGAAGTACATTGATCGGGTACTTGAGAGATTCAACATGAATAATACCAAACCAGTTAGTGTTCCACTTGCGAATCACTTCAAGTTGAGCAAAAGAACATGTCTCACATCCAAGGAAGAGATCGGGAAGATGTCAGCGGTACCCTATTCTTCAGCAATTGGAAATCTGATGTATGCCATGGTATGCACACGTCCAGATATCGCTTATGCAGTGGGTACAGTGAGTCGTTTTCTCTCTAACCCCGGGAAGGAGCATTGGGAGGCAGTCAAATGGATTCTCAGATACTTGAAGGGTACCACGAAGTTATGTCTTTGCTACGGTGGAGCTGATCCAGTCTTGGAAGGCTATACAGATGCTGATATGGCCGGAGATATTGATAGTAGAAAATCTACTTCAGGATATATCTACACTTTTGCAGAGGGAGCTGTTTCTTGGCAATCAAGATTGCAGAAGTGTGTCGCTTTATCTACAACAGAAGCAGAATACATTGCTGCCCCTGAAGCTGGTAAAGAAATGTTGTGGCTAAAGCGCTATCTCCAAGAATTTGGGATCCAGCAGAAAGAGTACAAGATACATTGTGACAGCCAGAGTGCTCTAGAGTTGAGCAAGAACTCCATGTACCATTCCCGTACAAAACATATTGATGTTCGGTATCACTGGATACGCGAGGCGATTGATCAACAACTGTTGAGACTAGTGAAGATCAACACAAAGGAGAATCCATCAGACATGCTGACCAAGGTGGTACCGAGAGACAGGTTCGAATTGTGCAAAGAACTTGTCGGCATACACTCAAACTAAAAGCCAGTGTACCCTCCTTCAGGTGTATGAGACTGGGGGGGGGGGGGGGGGAGATTTGTTGGGTCCATCCCATAATTTGAGGAAGGAAACATCTCCCTCATTTTAAGGAAGAAAACAAGGAAGAAAACATTTCCCTTGTTTTGAGGAAGAAAACATATTCCTTGTTTTAAGGAAGAAAACATCTTCCTTGTATTTGGCAAATTGTCAAGTGCTTGCTTGAGTCACAAATGACATCAATAGGTTCATTTCATCCCTATAAATAGGGAAGCCTTCTATCATTTGTAGACACACCAAAATCTCAGACAATACATCTGAGTGAGAGCAAAGTGAGGTATTTCATAGACTGTAAGAAACTAGTCTGTGAAGAAAAATAGAGTGTGAGTGATATTGTAGTGAGGTGAGAAAAATCAAAAGAGTGTTTTTTCTTTTGAGGGTGTAGTGGTCTTAGGAGTATTTGTACTCGTTACTACACGGTGTAAAATTCCTTGCTATAGTGATATCAGCTGCTCCTCTTGATCGTGGTTTTTTCCCTTATTCAGAAGGGTTTCCACGTAAAAATTTTGGTGTCATTATTGCTGCATTTTATTCTTGTTGATTTAACCGTAAGTTAGTGTTCCGCGTTTATCACTAATACCGGGAATATTATTCTTGCGGTTTATTTTTATTCCCAACAAATTATACAAAAGGTTGCTAGAAAATGCTTGAACTGCACAATGTTGTTCTGATTTGTCAGTATCTCCAAGGATGTACATTTCAGGAATAACTTAGGTATATTAGTACATTACCTGAGTACAGGAATGTCTCGTTAAATTTCAGGCTTTTGGGAAGTGGGAATAAAGGTAATAAGGTTTCAATTAGGCTTTTAACCCTCCCCCTTTTGATGTGATGAAAACCGCATTTCATGTTCAACTATGCCCACCAAGTATGTACATGTTCAACCATGCCCACCAAGTATGTACTAAACTTACAGACAAGAGATCCTTTCCTACCTCAAATATTCCTCCTAAAGTCATACAGTAAACAGATTAACATCTTTCTTCTTTTTCCATATCAAAAACAAAAAGAAGTGAGGCACATCATTCTCACGCAATAATGGAATTATTTGGTAATAATGGAATTATTTGGTATACTTGCAGGTTTACCTATAGTAATAGCAGAGTAAAATAGATAACAACCAGACCTATGACAATTTCATTATTATAGAAATTTGATCTACACACAGGATATGACTTTAAGAACATTTAATAACATGATTTTTTGATCTCTTTGAGTGGTACATGGAAGATTATGAACACTCCAAATGATAAATTATGCTGGCATAAATGAAATAATTCAGGCATCTTTATGATTGACCTGCATAAACCATGAGCATGCTTCATAAATTCTTGAAGTCTTTAGCCTATGCAAATTTAAAATCATTTAGATTATCAATCTTCGGACCTTGAGAATTTACACCTATTTGTACTGTATTCCACTTTTATCGAGGTAGAATTCATAGAATCAGTATAATTTGATGATTCCATGTTCAACTGTTACATGACTTTGCTAGTGTTTCCTCCCAATTTCATTCTTTCTTGGGTGACTTTGCCTAATATATATACTCGTGCATGTGGCTCTTTTCCTTTTGTCTATTTTCAGTTGTAAAACTTTATTCAGTCATATGAATCCATCGTTTACTACTAATCCAAAGTTTTCCATGTAAATACTTTAGGTGCAAGAGGCCAATTCACTGAAGGAGAGCCTTACGGAAAAAAAAAAACTGCAGAGGCTAAGAAACTGGAAGCAGAAGCTCAGATATATGCCAAAAAGAAAGAGGCTGAAGGACTAAGGGGCATTGCAGAACTAAGCAGAGGGAGTTTATGTACGCAATCTGTTGTCAGAAACTACAACGCTCACATGATGATCAACACAAAATGAATGCGTAAGCACACACGCATACAGATTATATACCACCCACAACGTTAAGCACCCACTAAAGAGCTAAAATGTAGAACGAAGAACAAACTAAAGTAATTATTAATCCTGAAACCAACCTCCCAAGATTGTTAATCCATTATCCCTTTTTCCAAATAGAACACACCACATAGCAGCACCTTCCTGCTAAACATATACAACAAAGTCACTTATTGTTATAGTTCATAGATGTAGCAGATAAAAGGGACATGAAAAGTGTATACGGTAGAAAAACCGGATACGGGTCCATCCGGGGTAACTATGGATCGGAGAAAGAAAAGGGGCGAGAGTTCGTACGGGGACATCACACTTCCGGATAAGCACTTTAATCAAGGCCGAGTAGAAGCGCCATCTGACCCGGTCTCTAAGCCACCGAGGGTTCGGGATCTCTCCCCGATGTAAGGACACCGTTGATCCGGTATCCGTGAGTCCGTTGGTCCGATGCGACCGTTGCTAGGACGCGTCAGTGGTATCACATCATGGTCAGCTGCCAACTGTGCGTGTGTCAGACGGCGCCGTCAGTCAAATCCCACCAAACCCGTGCAGGGGCTGTCCCTTTTATTACTATTTTATTAAACCCACATTAGAGGAGGCCCATGGGCTCATTAGTATAAATAGAGTGCTCCCACCTCCCTTAAGGAGGTTGGTTCATCTTTTACTTTCAAGAATATTTTGTAACACAATATATATATATATATTGATCCAGTTCTAGTCAATCCATTATTGATCTCGTTTATTGCAAATTTGATCGTTTATGTTGAACCTCTCCAATCAACTCGTTATATGCGTAGTCAGCCGGTGTTTGTGCTCCTTATTCGTGTATTAAAAGGCGCTCTTATCAACTCTTTATAATCCATATTGAGGCCCAAGCACATATCCTATATCCACATACAAATTCAATTGGTTACCAAATCCGGGGTAAACAGTTTGGCGCCCACCGTGGGGATAGGATAATAGTGGTCTTTGGTCTTAACTTCCACCGTATTCATCAAAACCAAAAACTCCCTCTCCGTCTCTGTGAAAACGATCCAAATGGCAGACGTCGAACAATCCGGTCACGTCAACAATATTGAGATAGTGGCGGAAAATGAAGGGAGTGGACTGCGGGCACTGCCGAACCCCGCTGATCCGAACCCCGTTGATTCGAGGGAAGGACTCAACCGGCAAAACACCGTAGATCAAGAGAATGCCATTCCACCGGCAACCGATCCTCTAAACACTCACCATTCCGTTACTTTATCCCGGGATCGGGTCCGGAGAGAGCCGGACGCGCCAAACGACAGCATTAACTTGCGCTTAATCTTTGAAATGCTGCAGGAACAAAAGGCGGCAATCGCCGAGCAAGGGCTAGCGATTGCTCAGCTGCAGAGCGGAAAGGGTGAAGCAGGGCTGGTAAAGTCAAAGGGTACGGCTGAAACCGGAAGAAACGGAGAGCGAATGGTCGAGAGCGATGGCTCCGGATCCGGCTCCTCAACTGAGGTCCTAAAAATGCTCGAGACCTTGGCGAAACGGGTGGATTCGACCGAGAAGAAGGTCGAGACGTACAATTCTCGAGTGGACCAGATACCGGGGGCTCCACCTCTACTGAAGGGGCCGAATTCGAAGAGGTACATCCAAAGGCCTTTTCCGCAAAGTGCGGCCCCGAAACCGATCCCGAAGAGGTTCAAAATGCCCGACATACAGAAATATGACGGCACCACGGACCCGCACGAGCACGTGACCTCGTATACTTGTGCCATAAAAGGCAATGATATGGAAGAGGATGAGATCGAGTCGGTGTTGTTAAAGAAATTTGGGGAAACTTTGTCGAAGGGAGCGTTGACGTGGTATGACCACCTACCCGAGCATTCGATCACTTCTTTCGAAATGCTCACCGATGCGTTCGTGAAGGCACATGCCGGTGCGATAAAGGTGCAAGCCCGTAAGGCTGATATCTTCCGGATAACCCAAAGGGACGATGAGCTACTACGGGAATTCGTCACCCGGTTCCAGAGGGAACGGATGGAGCTCCCTCCGGTGCCAGAAGAATGGGCCGCGCAGGCCTTCACAAAAGGACTCAACATGCTAAGTTCGGTGGCCTCGGCCAAATTGAAAGAAAGTTTGTTAGAATACGAGGCCGTAACCTGGGCCGACGTCCACAACAGGTATGAGTCGAAAATTCGGGTGGAGGATGACCAATTTGAGCTCTCTCCGGTGAGGTCCAAAGTAAATAGAGGTTTCGAGGCACCGAGGAAGGGATATGAAGTCAAGTCCGAATCATCGAAAGAGAGGTTCCGGCCATATCCTTATACGGAGAAGCAAAATTTCAGGTCGGAAAAAGCAACAGAGAATCCGAGCCATTTCTCGGGACGGGGCAGCAAGCGGGTTGAGCGCCCGTCTAACAGTCGGGGACTCTCGTTCAGGAGTGATACCGGAAGTTCCGCTGGCAATAAAGTACCTCCAAAAATTTCGAAGTACAACTTCAACGTTAGTACCTCGGGACTAGTCTCAGCCATTGGACGTGTACCCGATGTAAGATGGCCTAAACCATTGGGGACGGACCCGGGTCAGCGAGATCCGAGCGTAGTGTGCGAATATCACGGGACCCACGGTCATCGAACTGAAGATTGCCGCCAATTGAGAGAGGAGGTAGCCCGGCTGTTGAAAAACGGTCACCTCCGAGATTTGCTGAGCGAGAGGGCCAAAAATCACTATAAGGAAAGAGAATCCTATCAAAGGTCTGAGCCTGTTGAACCCCAACATACGATCAACATGATAGTAGGGGGAACTGATGCCCCTCGAGGGCCGGTAATGAAACGGACAAAGATCTCTATTGTCCGAGAAAAGCGCACCCGCGATCGTTCGACCAAGGGATCTATCTTCTTTGATGACGAAGACGCAGAGGGAATCATCCAACCCCATAATGATGCATTGGTAATTTCTATGTTGGTCTTTAAAACTAAGGTCAAACGAATTCTGGTTGACCCAGGTAGCTCGGCCAACATCATCCGATGGAGGGTGGTCGAACAGCTGGGGCTGCTCGGTCAGATCGTGCCCGTGGCCCGGGTATTAAGTGGGTTTAATATGGCAAGCGAAACCACAAAAGAGGAAATCTCACTGCCTGTAAACGTGGGTGGCACCATTCAGCAAACGGTGTTCTACGTGATCGAGGGGACATGAAATATAATGCACTATTGGGCAGACCTTGGATACATAACATGAGGGCAGTACCTTCAACACTACACCAGCTATTAAAGTTCCCCACGCCGGAAGGAGTGAAAACCATCCGAGGCGAGCAGCCCGCTGCAAGGGAAATGTTCGCAGTAGAGGAAGTGGCACATCGGCCCAAGGGGCCGGAAGAGAAATGTGCAATAGGGGGGGGGGGGGGGGGGGAGTTCCCAAATAGCAATCAAAGAGCGCCGGGTTTAATCCGGTGCATGAGGAGGAAGATTACGAGGTACCCAGGTCGTTTGTCATGCCAGATGATTCAGATGCAAGCCAGTCAACAGTGGAGGAGCTGGAGCAGGTCATCCTGTTCGAATATTTCCCGGATAGAAAGGTATACCTGGGCACGGGGCTCACCCCAGAGCTCAGGCGTCAATTAATTGAATTCCTCCGTGCTAATGCCGATTGCTTTGCATGGTCGCATATAGATATGACAGGTATATCACCAGACATAGCAACTCACAAGCTCAGCTTGGACGGGAAGTTTGCTCCGGTGAAGCAGAAAAGAAGACCCATGGCGGAGGCTAAGCACGCATTCGTGAAGGACGAGGTAACAAAACTTTTGAAAGTAGGCTCCATACGGGAAGTGAAGTACCCGAAGTGGCTGGCTAACGTTGTGGTAGTGCCCAAAAAAGGTAACAAATTTCGAATGTGTGTTGATTTCAAAGATTTAAACAAGGCATGTCCGAAGGACTCGTTTCCGTTGCCTCACATCGATAGAATGATCGATGCAACGGCCGGTCACGAGATGTTGAGTTTTCTCGACGCTTACTCCGGGTACAACCAGATCCGGATGTACCCGGGGGACCAAGAGAAAACGTCCTTCATCACCCGGTACGGGACCTACTGTTATAATGTCATGCCTTTCGGATTAAAAAATGCCGGTGCAACCTATCAACGCCTAGTTAATGGAATGTTCGAAGAACAAATAGGGAAAACAATGGAAGTTTACGTTGATGATATGGTTGTTAAGTCCTTGGAAACAGAGGACCATTTAAAGCATTTGCAGGAAACCTTCGATGTGCTTCGCAAATACAACATGAAGCTCAACCCGGAGAAGTGTGCCTTCGGAGTAAGATCTGGCAGATTCCTGGGTTTCATGGTGTCAAACCGAGAGATCGAAATCAACCCGGATAAGATCAAAGCCATCGAAGATATTGAAGTGGTGAACAACATAAAGGGTGTTCAGAAACTCACCGGGAGAATCGCAGCACTGAGTCGCTTCATATCGAGATCCTCGGACAGGAGTCACCGGTTCTTCTCCTTACTCAGAAAGAAGAACGATTTTGCCTGGACACCCGAGTGCCAAGAAGCTCTACAGGATCTGAAGAAATACTTATCTAGCCCCCCTCTACTGCACACACCGAAGGCAGGTGAGACACTATTTCTGTATCTAGCTGTCTCCAAAGTGGCGGTAAGCGGTGTTTTGGTCCGAGAAGAATCAGGTACGCAATTCCCTATCTATTATGTAAGTAGAACATTGGGGGACGCGGAGACCCGTTACCCCCATTTGGAAAAACTGGCATTAACACTAGTGAGCGCCTCCAGAAAGCTTAAACCTTATTTTCAAAGCCATCCCATATGTGTAGTAACTACTTATCCTTTGAAAAATATCATGCATAAACCGGAGTTGTCGGGTAGGCTAACGAAGTGGGCTGTAGAGGTTAGCGGTTAAGACCTCGAATACAGACCCCGAACGACCATCAAATCCCAAATCTTGGCCGATTTCGTAGCAGACTTCGCCCCGGCCATGGTTCCCGAGGTCGAAAAAGAATTCCTACTGACCTCGGGAAAGGCCACGGGTATTTGGTCTCTGTATACGGACGGGGCCTCGAACCTTAGAGGTTCCGGGCTTGGTATTGTCCTTAGGGCCCCGGCCGGTGATGTCATCCGATAATCAATCAAAACTACCAGATTAACTAACAATGAAGCCGAGTATGAGGCTATGATCGCAGGTTTGGAATTGGCCCGGAGCATGGGGGCAGAAACTATCGAGGCAAAGTGCGACTCGCTTTTGGTCGCAAACCAGGTGAATGGCACGTTTGAAGTCAAGGACGAACGGATGCAGAGGTACCTCGAAAAAACCCAAGTGATACTTCACCGATTTAAAAAATGGACCATGCAGCATATACCAAGAGAACAGAACTGCGAGGCCGATGCATTGGCAAATTTGGGATCCGCGGTCGAAGGGGCCAAAATCAACCCTGGATCAACGGTGCTACTATAAAAAAACGGCCATGGAAAGCGGGCACGCCGAAATATATTCAACAGGTTTGACTTGGGATTGGCGCAACAAATACATTGACTACTTGCGTGATGATAAGCTCCCAAGCGACCCGAAGGAGTCACGTTCGTTACGAACGAAAGCGGCCCGTTTTTGCTTAGTGGACGGCCAATTATACCGGCGATCTTTCTACGGACCCTTGGCTAAATGTTTGGGCCCTGAGGAAACGGAGTATGTGATGAGAGAAGTACATGAAGGAACCTGCGGCAATCACTCTGGGGCGGAAGCTCTGGTCCGAAAGCTTATCAGAGCCGGATATTACTGGAATCGTATGGATGAGGACGCGAAAAGTTTTGTCCGAAAGTGTGATGGGTGTCAGAGACATGCCCCGATGGTTCACCGGCCCGGGGAGTTGCTGCATTCGGTGGTCTCACAATGGCCGTTCATGAAGTGGGGAATGGACATCGTGGGTCCGTTACCCCGGGCACCAGGTAAGGCACGTTTTATCTTATTTTTGACTGACTATTTTTCTAAGTGGGTCGAAGCACAGGCCTTTGAAAAAATCAGAGAAAAGGAGGTTATCGACTTCATTTGGGATCACATCGTCTGCCGTTTTGGAATCCCGACCGAAATAACTTGTGATAACGGTCCTCAGTTCGTGGGTAGCAAGGTCAACAGCTTCCTCGAAGGGTTGAAGATCAAGAAGATTGTGTCGACCCCATATCACCCATGTGCAAACGGACAAGCGGAATCCACAAACAAAACAATAATCCAAAACCTGAGGAAAAGGCTAGAAGCATCGAAACACCATTGGAGAGAAATATTACCCGAGGTGCTATGGGCATACCGAACCACGGCCAAGTCTAGCACGGGCGAGACCCCCTTCTCATTGGTATACGGGGCCGAAGCCCTTATCCCCGTCGAAGTTGGTGAGCCGACTCTCCGGTTCGGGTACGCAACCGAGGAATTAAACGGGGAGGCCATGGCCGTAAGACTCGACCTCGCCGATGAGATGCGTGAAAGAACATTGGTCCGAATTGCGGCCCAAAAGCAGAGAACGGAAAGATACTACAATCGGAGAGCCAACTTTCAGCATTTTCGAGTTGGGGACTTAGTACTTCAAAAGGTTACTTTGCATACAAAGAACCCAAACGAGGGAAAGCTAGGACCGAACTGGGAAGGACCGTACAAGGTGACCGGTGTAACGGGCAAAGGATCATACCAGCTGGAGTCCATGGATGGGCAATGCCTGCGCAACAACTGGAACATAGCCCACCTAAAAAGATACTACTGCTAAGGTATGATCCTCTCATATATACCTTTTGTTAACCATGCTGCCTTTCTTACAGGAAATCGAGGACGGCACAAAAATAGAATTTAGGACTGAAAGCACGTGTTGCACTCTTTTCCTTAGTGCGGTTTTGTCCCAAAATGGGTTTTCCGACGAGGTTTTTTAACGAGGCAACAAGTACAACGTGCTACGCGATGAAGATAAAGGGCCAGAACTCGGGTATTCGAGGTTATATCTTCCGAGTGGGGGCTTAGTAACACTCACCCGACCTCGAAGCTCGGACAAGTGTTAAGGGGGCACAGTACCCACATCGGAGCATGAAACGATAAAGAGAAATAAAGAAAGAAGCTCATCATTTGCCACGGCAAAAACAAAGGCCGGCCACTGGCCACCTCCTTCGATGTAAGGATCAAACGATCATAATGAATCGTGTCCCATTCAGCATTTGCCACGGCAAAAATAGAGGCCGGCCACTGGCCACCTCCTTCGATGTAAGGACCAAACGATCATAATGAATCGTGTCCCATTTAGTGTTTGCTACGGCAAAGATACAAGAAATGAAAATTCGCATATGTACAAACACTTGCAATACAGAAAACATTACAAAGACCGTATTTCGGCATTGTTCAATTTATACGCCCTACATCGGACACTATGGCCGAAATTAGACAAGGCCAAACCGGCTACGAAAAACGCCGGTCCCAGAAAAGCCCCTATCATGGGCACAGAAAGATCCGAAGTCACAAAACATTCGGTGAGTCCCACGGGCAGAGTTAACCAATGACTACGGATCATCTTGTCCGAAAACGGACCAATAATTCGAGGAAAAATAAAAATAAGCACTCAAACGAAGACACAAGAGAAGTGCAACTTGCATGTACGCAAATGATACTTTTATAAAGAGTACATTTACATCAAAAAGGCCGGCAAAGGCAAAAAACAAAAGCCAAGTGAAAATTCTATGCTACTCGGCATGGCTAGAGGCAGAATGATCGGACTCGGTTCGTTCGGAATCATCCGTGTCGGACTCAAGGGCATGGTTTGCCTCCTCCTCCATCTCTTTGGCCTGGTTTATCAAGGCCGGAAGATCGGAGAATCTGCGATCGGCCTCTTCGAGGGTGAGTCGCCGAGACTTCCACTTCTCATACTCGGCGACAATGACAGTATGGGCCTCGGCCGCTTCCACGCCTTTCCAGGCTTCTTCCAAATCGGCCTCAACTTTAGCCAACTTAGTCTCCAGCTCGGCCCGGCCGGCCACAACAATAGTCCTCATATGGACAGCAGCTTCTAGCTCGGCCTTAAGTACATCGTTGGCACTCACCGCCTCCTCCAGCTTGGCTTTTAAGCCCTCATTTATCCGAGACCGCTCCTCGGCTTTCTCTTCGAAAACTTTCATGCGTTCTTTATACAGAGCGGTATCAGATTCCAGTAGCCGGTTCCTCTCGGCTAAGCTCGCTGCGTCGGCTTTCACCAAATCAAGTTCCCCCTAGAGTTGGGACACGGTGGTCTCCAGCTCGTCCAGCCTCGACGAAAATTGAGCTTTGTCTTGGCTAAGGCAAATCTTCTCAGCCTCGAGGCTTCGGTTATAATCGGTCATGGCGGCCAACTCGCTTTTCAGACGACGATTTTCATCCTTGACCTCATCAAGCTCGGGACGAAGGTTGGCGAGGACGGCGGCCCGACCCAACTCCTCCTCCTTCTCTCGAAGGAGATGCTTATATTTCTCCGTTTCTCGGCCTTGGGCATCCAATTGTCCTCGAAGATCATCCATCTCGTGTTGGACACGAATAAAGGCCTCGTTTACCAGTACTACGCTCTACAAAAGAAGCAAACATAAAGAGTTAGAAAGCATGAAGTCTACTGATGTACAAAGATGGCCGAGAGTCTTACCCGGTTGCCCGCGTGCATGCCTTCGTTCATAAGGCACTGCCAGGTGACCCCGGTCATTACGCTTGTCCGAGTCGGAGACAAGAGGACGCAAATAACTTGCTACTCCTACCGGACGTGATAGAAAGTCGCAATCCTCGGGGACGGTGATTACGGCCGATCTGGTCCTTCGTGGTTCTGCGCTCGGGGCAGGAAAGATGGTCACCAGGTTGTCTCTAGAGCCAGATTCTGACTGTCGGTTGGCCGGCCTCGTGACCCGAAGAATTGGAAGATGACCAAAACCCGCAGCGTCACCGGTAGCAGGAGGAGTAGTTGAAAACATATCTTCAAAGTGTTCAACCCTCAGGCCAGGAGTAGACGAACTTGGCGTAGACTCGATGTTCCTGGCAAAAATCGGGGGCTCCGGAGCAGAAACAGGCCCGTGGCCGGGCGACGGACGAGCCTGAACGGGGGCTTCGGTCTCCGGGACCGGAACAGTCCTTTTATCAGTTGTAGTGCCAATCATCTCCCCGGCCCCTTTTCTCTTCTCCGGGGGAGTATCTTCCGGGGAAGTTTCACCTGAAATGACCACAAAGTCAACCGACCGAAGAGGAGCCGGGGAAAGGATTTCTTCCGCACCCGAAGGAAGAACGGGAATCAAGATACCTTCGTTGATAGAAGGCAAGGGCGGTTCGGAGGCAGTCTCCTCGGGTATTGGTGGTTTTGACGGTGCCAGGTCGACCCTCCGAACTATGATGTCGGGCTCCGTTTCCTCTCTCGGGGTCCAGGCAACGCTTCTTACTTTCTTTCGTTTGGACGGCTGACCCTTTTCGGAGGGCCGTTTCCTTTTGGTGGCTTCGGCAAGAACACGGGAGGAACCCGCCGTATCGAACGCGGACGCCGGTGCAGGGGAAGCGGCCCCCGACTCCGATCTAGATGCCACCGAGCCCTTCGGCAAACCTGAACGATAAAGACGTAAGCGGGTTAAGAAAACTGACGGCCTCGGATGGCTAAAGATGCAGCAAGATCAAAGGAAAGTCAAATGTTACCATGATTTTGAGCGATCCATCGACCGCGTGACAAGTGGGCCCAAGTTCGGTCTTCATAGGGAAGCTGGTTAAGGAGCGTCGTGACCCACTCGCTCAGATCTCAAATAACGGGGGGAACAAACCCATTTGCTGCAAAGATAAGGAAAGGACGGTGAGAAAATGATACCATAAGCGACTGAACAGGTGAGGGCGATTGCTCAAAGGATCGAACTTACGTTTGTCGTTCCACTTCTCCGGAAAAGGTAGATGGGCGGCCGGGATTATGTCTTCGGTTTTTACCCGGACGTAGCGTTCTAACCATCCCCTGTCCCGGTCTTCGTCCATCTTCGAGAAGAACGGGTTCCGGCTGCGCTTGGCTAGTTTTATGATACCGCCCCGGAATATTCTTGGGGAATACAGGCGTATAAGGTGGCCCAATGAGAACTCTTTCTCAGCTCTGTTGGCCAGCAACCGGAGGCAAGCAACGACCCTCCAAACAATTGGGCCGATCTATGCTAGAGTCATGCCGTAGGTCCGGCACATATCCAGTATGACCGGATCAACCGGGGGGTCGAGCTTAAGGGTAAAGGGATAAGTGTATACGTACAAGAACCCTTCCCGGTAGTCGGTGATGGATTCGTCTGGCCCGGGTGCAAAAACCCTTACCGGGCGTGTGTCCCACCCACAGTCTGCGCGAACTGTGTCGAGTTTATCCTCGGATATGGAGGAAGGATACCGCCTCACGTCGTATCCCCGGTCCGAGACGACGGAGGGCTTCTCCGCCTCCAGGTCTTTATTAAAATTAAATTTGGCCGGTATAATATCCGAGGCCGTAGTTTCGGGGATAATCTTTTGTTGAGTTGGGGACGCAGCCTCGGTCCTCGGAGATGAAACTGAAGGGACTTCGGTAGAAGTGGTTTCAGACATGTTGAAGGAATGGAGGGAAAAGGATTTTGGGAAATGACGCAAAGGAAACGAGGGAAGTGACAATTTGAGGAAGCAAAGAGCAGTTGACAAGAATGATGACCAAATTAATTCCCCCTCTTTTTCGTATAGATGAGAGAAGATTTGGCAACAAGTTTGTAATAGAAAGGACGGATCTGGAACACAGAAGGAAGAGGAAAGGAAAGAACAGATCGAAAAAGTGAAAAAATGAGGAAATGAGGGGCTTTATATAGACATAAGGGAGGGAACGGTTATCGAGGACGGCCAATCGAGGATCGCCACATGTCACGTCATTAATGCGAAGTGACACAAAATGACGTGCAAAAGGCGGTTGGCAGGAACGGACCATCCGGAGTGGGACACGTGGCCGACAGAGGGGAAGACGTGGCGCTCCCATTCCCGCCAAAATAAGGGGGTAGGGATAGGTCGTCTGGGCGGTCGGATGCATGACTCATTCACTTCCCGTCACTCCGATAGATCGTTGGTCCGGGAAGCGTGGGGCTATCTGTATACGGTAGAAAAACCGGATACGGGCATCCGGGGTAACTATGGATCGGAGAAAGAAAAGGGGCGAGAGTTCGTACGGGGACATCACACTTCCGGATAAGCACTTTAATCAAGGCCGAGTAGAAGCGCCATCTGACCCGGTCTCTAAGCCACCGAGGGTTTGGGATCTCTCCCCGATGTAAGGACACCGTTGGTCCGGTATCCCTGAGTCCGTTGGTCCGATGCGACCGTTGCTAGGACGCGTCAGTGGTATCACATCATGGTCAGCTGCCAACTGTGCGTGTGTCAGACGGCGCCGTCAGTCAAATCTCACCAAACCCGTGCAGGGGCTGTCCCTTTTATTACTATTTTATTAAACCCACATTGGAGGAGGCCCATGGGCTCATTAGTATAAATAGAGTGCTCCCACCTCCCTTAAGGAGGTTGGTTCATCTTTTACTTTCAAGAATATTTTGTAACACAATATATATATATATATATATATATATATATATTGATCCAGTTCTAGTCAATCCATTATTGATCTCGTTTATTGCAAATTTGATCGTTTATGTTGAACCTCTCCAATCAACTCGTTATATGCGTAGTCAGCCGGTGTTTGTGCTCCTTATTCGTGTATTAAAAGGCGCTCTTATCAACTCTTTATAATCCATATTGAGGCCCAAGCACATATCCTATATCCACATACAAATTCAATTGGTTACCAAATCCGGGGTAAACAAAGTGGAAGATGTTTAAATACAAATGGAGGTTTCAGAACTCACCGAAGATCCCATACGATAAAGGTAGTCAGCTGGTCTTACTTGCATGGATACATCACCAGCAAAGTTTAGAGAAACCGGGGGAAACATATCTTCAACGCTGTTTGAGAAATAGGGGACAGGGTCAAGTCACCAGTGAGGTGTATAGAAATAATATAGGTATTTAATAACTACATTTAAACATTCATTGAAAACAAAAACAATAAAAAAGAACCTTGAGGAAACTAGATAGCACGGTCTTTCCCCTATTTGATTGGTCTAGCTAAAGGTGAAGCAGCGGCAGCTATCTGTAGATGAATAAGTTAAAACAAAAGTCAAGAGAACTGGTAAATTAGTTATTCTTCTTTGAAAAGGTAGACAGCTTTCAATTATTAGAAGAAAAAAATGGAACTGACTTTGTCTCTACAAGAAAGAAGTTTCCACAATACTTCATCTTGCCAAGGATAATGTTTGAGTACAGTTTGTACTATATGTTGTGGAAGTATCAGACACATTGTGTGAGTTGAACACTTACAGCACTGACAAAGGGATCATAAGCTTCTGTGGGAAGATAAGCCAAAGTTGTGCCAGAATCAATTATAGTTCCTCGATCACCGGAGCTGGCAAAAGCTGACCCATGTGCAGAAAGTTGCGATATTAGTGAAATACTGAGTCGACCGAATCCGAAAATCCCATCGACTGCTTTACCCGTGTCTCTCAGGCCCCCAGACCGAGAGGTACTTCACCTGTTTTGATTTCAAATCAGGGTATTAGCTTCTTTTGAAAACCAAATGCATGCACTGGTTAAAAACCCAGAGCACTGGTTAATTTTCAGGGGACAGATTGGAACGTTGTGGACATTGGAGCCGATGGAGACTGTGATTGCAAAAAGATGGAAAATTCATAGTAAATCAGTTTCTGTTCATAAAAGATTGGAAATGGTGCTTTAGACCAATGATGTTTTCTCTGTAATTGATTCTTCTTTGCCACCTAAATGCAGCTTTTACAGCATCCTGTTTACCTTTTTTTTTTTTTTTTTTTGTAATGTTCTTTGTACATTGAAAACTCTCCAGGAACAAGCCTAAGTAAATCCATATAATTTTCTTCATAACAATCTCATGCCTCTGTAATGTTGGTCTGATTTTTATGCTTTAGACAGTAGATATTACTACTATGTATAAGCACCAACCTACAAGTTTTGTCGTCCTCACATTTGTTGTGTGATCCTATAAAGCTGCTTCACGTGGAACTTGCTTTTTTCCTTTGAATTCTCATTGTTTTTGTCATCATTTTCGTAAAGACAATCCACCTGGGCCATTGTATAATTGGTGTGATTTGCTGTGAATTTTTTATTTGTTGTGAATTTTTTCTTTTCTCTTAGTTTATCTGTCTCAATTTATGTAACATCCAATTTTTTAGTGTGTTCCAAAAAAAATATTATATTTTTATAATTTAAAACAACTTAACTTTAAAATTTTCATTTTGCCCTTAATGAAATGATTTATAGCTACACAAATGTTTAAAGTTTGTTTTAAATCACAAAATTCAAAAGTATTCTTTTATTTCTTAAATTTTGTGTCAAGTCAAACAGTGTCACATAAATTAGAAGGAAGAGAATAATAGAGAAACATTTATTACAATCATCATTTTGAAAAAGTTAAAACTTTATTGAATTGGTGATCGAATGATGGCCTATATTAATCGTGTTGAATAAGTGCAATTCTCATGCAATGATTTTTTTTCCTAACTAATTTTCTTAATCCGCATAAGAAGATTTTGTGAACAATTTTATCCATCGCCTTTGAAGAATCTACAATGTTTTCCAAATATTAAAAGTAAAAGTTATTATTTGATAGCATATACTATGGAAAATTAATTACTTTTAGGTCCTTTTTTATTTTATAAGATAATTTTTTCAAGAACGTAATTTTAGCCTAATAAAAAGGTTATGGACAATTTTATATGTTGCCTTTGAAATATCTATGATTTATTATAAATACAGAAAGTTTTTTTTTTTTTAAATGATGCCATATAGTGTTGAAAATGAAGACAATGTCACCCATTTAGATTGAACTATCTTTAAAATCTCTTGTTTGGTTAACTAATTTTTTTTTTAGTATAGAGAATACATGAAAAATTAAATTTTATTTAATCTTGAGGTTCAATTTAATAAATATAGGTTATTTCTTGAATTTTGTCTGAAACTAAGGTGAAAAATCACATTTAACTAGCACAAATCCTTGATGCAAGATAATGAATGAAAATTTAATAAATGTCAAGACAAATCGATTTTTATCTATAAATAAAATCACACGCTCACAAATTCACAAAAAGACGAAAATATTTTTTGATTTATGAGCTTTGCAAGTTGTAATTATCATACTTTATCATAATCAATGTTAGTATAGGATATCGAGTCATTATATCCCTTTGAGATTTGCTAATTTTTCTACTTAAATTTCTCCCTCATAAATAAATTTTTCATTAAAAATCATCTAATTGTGTGACGAAAAAACTTTAATAATTATAAAACTTATCAATAAGATATCATTAACCTGTAAATACATTAAATTAATTATGCGGCAGAAAAAAGTATCACGTTATACGTATTTAATACGAATTTCTATTTTTGTATTTTGATTCCGTAACTAGTATATCTGTATATGTATGCACAATTCACGTTACTTTTGCTTCAGAGCAGAGGACAATTCATTGAAACCTCTGCGGTTTAAGGAAAAGACTGTTATGTCTTGTATCTTATAGAACAGAGCGCCTCGTTAGCTCTGAAAATGTCCTTACTGATACCTGCTCATCTTAATGTGTATTGCTCAATACTTTCTCCTAAAAACTCTTTTTAGACGTTGTAATGAGTTGCTTCTCCATTTCCCGGGGATCGCAGGAAATTTGTGCCAAAACTTACACCGTCTCCAGTGTTTCAGATTCTTGGTTGAAGCATACACTGGAAAAGACTTCTCTTAGATGCGTCTCAGTGTCATGATTGGCAAGGAAATTGCATTTCCTAAACTCATTTGCTTTTGGCTGAAACCGGATTAGAGACATTATATCCTTGTACGTGGAAAATCCTGAACTAAGATTCGATAGAAGAGATGTCTTTCTTGCACAGTATACATTGTATACGGGTAAAAGCGAGGTTACAGGCCCTCTCGGTTATGCTCGGTCACGATACGACCGTCTCACCAGGAATGCGGCTTCGAGTTCGGGCTGGGATGAGGCGATAAAGGAAGGGCAGCTGACTGCCATAAGGAGAAGACCGAAATATCCGCCCTCAACCGGATAATTCGGCGTCGATCTCAGTAAAACAGCTGTCACCAGATTTATTTTCTTTATTTAGAATTGTACTGGGTTGAAACTCCTCAACTATATAAAGAAGAGGTTCTCATCCTTTAAAGGGGTTGGCAACAGAAGAAAGAAAGAGTTCATATAAAAAGAAAAAGAATTACTTGCATTCACCTCTATTTTGTTCTTGAATTCATTTCTATTATCCATCGTATACGTACTCAGCATCGGGTA
Organism: Lycium barbarum; assembly: GCF_019175385.1. Lineage (NCBI taxonomy): Eukaryota > Viridiplantae > Streptophyta > Magnoliopsida > Solanales > Solanaceae > Lycium > Lycium barbarum. The sequence continues at coordinate 119,530,403 of NC_083344.1, read as the reverse complement.
TCGACCTCGGTCTTCATACTCGAGGCTGGACTTAATCAACATCTGGTCAGATCTGCTTCCTTATTCACTTATTGGTTTCCCTTGTAATCTAATATCAAATTTAATTTAGCCATATATCTTTGATATCACGTATAAATTTAATTGTTCCCCATTTTAAGGTTAACAATTTGGCGCCCACCATGAGGCCGTACATAGTAGTGGCGGTTCAATACAACATTCTGGTTACACTCGATATTCTTCACTTGTTCTTTAAGGTTTGATTTCAGGTGTACCAGAATGTCGGATTCCCATTCTATCAACTTCCAAGTGGAACCAAGCCATCACGAGCAAGACGACGGGGACGCACCAAACAACGACGCGCCCCCCGTTAACCCTGTTCAAGTCAGATTATCGGTAGGCAACATACCGGCCAGCGAGAATAATGGAGTTATGCTGCAACAGCTCGAAAACCAGTTAGACATGACTATGGCACAGTTGCACACCCAACAAAAGATCATAGCACAATTCCAAAACCGAGGTCAGGCACTTGTGTACAATCACAATTTGTGTTTCGTGTCGCCATCTGTACCCCATCGAACCCTCGGAGAAGGTTTCTCAACTTCAAACTCTTTGTTATAATTGGGTTTGGACGGTACTATGTCCAAAGCAATGGGCTCAACGACGGTCTTGCCCTTGGGTTGCGAAGTTGGCTCGGCCCTTTGAGAGGAAACCGAGGGAACATCCTTGGAGGTGGTTTTGGTGTTGGCAGACATTTGAATTAGATAATGAAAAAAGGAGGTTCGGTGAACTCGAATGAGGGAGAAGGAACAAGTTACAAAAAATAGTAAGAGTGAAGAGACAGGTGAGAGAAAATTTCAAAATAGCAAAGCGAGAGGAGAAACGCAACAACACTTTCAATCAAAGAACAACAATGGAGAAGTTGACAAACTTAGTCTGTTTTGGCAATCAAAATAAGTAAGAAAATGGAAGAGGAAGACGATCAGAGGTGGAGAAGTAAGAAGTAGAAGTGAAAGTGGTAAAATGAGAGGGTTAAAAGCCTTATATAGGCATGGGGGACTGAAACGGTTATAGAAACCAGCCAACCGGGGGATGTGCCACGTGGCCCACAATTAATGAGACGTGAGTTAAAGAGACGTGTTGTAACACCTCGTACCATTAACCTACGTTTTGATCATAATCCTAGACTTAGAAAACCAGATAAAGAGTGTGGCAATTGGAATTTCCTTTTCAGTTGTAAGATAGTGGTTTACGCCCATAAACAATGATCGTATTTCAGCATAAGGCTCGTATTTCAAGTCGTAAACTGGTACCAAAGATTTCTGAGCATTCTGGAATTTGGCATTTGGATGTTATATTGTTAAATACGGCCTTTATTTCAAAACATATTTGTAATTTGGAAAAACTTCCTCAATGAAAGTTGTAGATCTTTGAAATACCTTTCCAACGGTATATTATGGGGGTCAAAGGGACATCTGTGCAAAGAGTTATGGCCAATTCACTGAAGAGACGTAGTGCAATCCATACGGAATACGGACCGTATTTCAATATACGGCTAGTATTTCAAAATACGGTCACTATTTTGCTGGACGTAAAATTCAATTTTCCAGAACAGTATATATTAGTCCATATCAGTTCAAATCATTATTTTTCATTTCTTCAAGCCCTAGAACGACCTCCTACCCTTCTCCATCATCAAGAACACCAAGGTAAGCCTACTCTAATTATTCTAACTCAATTCCAACATATACTCTAATAATCTAAACAAGAAATCATCATTCCTAAACTAGGGTTTTCAAGAAAACCCATCTCAAGGTTCAAGAATTCAAGATTTTGAAAATCTTCTTCAAAGCTCAAGTGTTTAATTCAGGTTTTGGAGCGACTAAGGTATGTAGAGTTACTATCTATGTGTAGAAACATTATTGTTCTTCCCCATGCCTCATAATCCATAAATTATGATTCTTTACGAAAACTAGGATTTCTATACCATGCTCATGATAACCCTAGATCCATGTCCATGATTATATTATGTATGAATTATTATAATTCCATAATTGAGTTCTTAATATTTCTTTATGATTATTAAGAATCTGTCTATAATCTATGAAAAACCCATATATCTCATTCCATGGGTTCATGCATGCTAGTTTATGATATATTATGCTATTTTCAAGAAAATACTATACATGTTTTACAAGTTCATGCTAGTAAGATATAATTCATGATATCCATGTACAAGCAAGTTATATTCATGAAAACCATGGGCAATTGATGAGCCGTGAAATTACGGGATATTCGATGCTAATTCCTTAAGCTTTTGTGACTCTTCAAGCACTATTGTTGTTACTTTTCGTGTATTTATATCGTTTTGTAGGATAAGATGTCCGGAGAGCATAATGAAGCAAAATGAAGCAAAAATGGCTGAAATGCGGCACATGCTAGCAGCACATGCGAATCGCATGTACTGCATGCGAGTCGCAGGTGCTGCAGCATCTATTGACACAGATGGCTAAAAAGGAAGACAGCGGTGCAACATATGCAATCACCACATGCGAGTCGCATATGGTACATGCGAGTCACATCTGATGCGGTAGATGCTATACCACAGCTGATTGAAGATGCAGTACCTGCGAAGATTTGGTGCAACCTGCCATGCGACACCAAGTGCAATTCGCACCAGATGCACGCAGGGCATTTTTGTCCACAATTTGTTCGCGTTTTTAGAATGTTATAAATACTCTTTTAGGGTTTGTAAAACATATCTTTGGCCATTCAACACAAGCTTTGGAGCTAGGTTTCTACACCACACTTGGGGATTGAAGATTTGAAGTTTTGATAAGAAATTTCTTAACCTTTTCACTCATTTCTTCAATTCCTTGCTTTGTATTGTATATCTAAGTGTGTAGAATTTTATTCCATAACTTTAATCTTATTTATGAAAATATTCATTTGCAAAGTTGGATGGAACCTCTTGTTATGCTTATGTATTGAATGATTTTTATTGCCATTGAAGTGGGTCTTTGTTGTTTTAATTAATCTTATTCTTTAATGTTTCTTAAGGGATTAGATAACCCTAAAACTCGCCCATTTATTTTGATTGAGCTCGGAAGAGGAAATCTAGGTTGGGAAAGATTAATTAACAAGAATTTGGGTCATTAAACTCATCTAATAACTTGAGCTCGGAAGAGGATAGTTACTTGAGGTTAAATTGATTGTGCCTAATATCACACTCTAAGACTTGGAAAAGCTTAGAGTGAAATTCATTGATTTGGTTGGAAGACTTTCAATGAGATTTTAGAAATCATTAACTATCAAAACAAACCGACTCTTAGTTATAAAATCATAAAATACATTGGACCGTTACTTGAGAGTTTCTTATATCCATGCTTGTGGCCATTGATCATTTTACTTACTTTCTAGGTTAGTTTACATTTCCGCATTAGTTATAATTTTCTCCAAAAAAAAAAAATATTATCTATCGTTTGGCTTAGTTTGGTAAGTGAAAGTTCCTTACTTTCTTAATCGCCTAGTATATTGTTCCCTGTGGGATCGACCCCGACTCATAGTTGAGTAAATTATATAGCATACGACCGTATACACTTTCTCTTTGAGGAGTGGATTTGGACGTTATCAGCAGTAAGTGCCACTTATTTTACATGTTCATGTTTTGGGAGTTGCTTTAATTACCGAGAAAGGCTTCAGATAGCCTTAAACTACGTAGCCACCGTAGGATGAGAATCGCTCCACCCATGTCCCGGACGATCTCTCATAATAATTGGATCCTTTCATAATTTATTAAATCTCATGTTCCCTGGAAAGGATTGAGTGTTTTGTTGGCGGGACGCAAGCACTAGACCATAGATCGGTTATGAGTTATTGCTCTCCCTACTTATGATATTTTTACCATATATATATTCATGTTCATGACCAGGTTTCAGTTCCAATCATTATTATTTCATGTCCCACGTTATTTCATTCAGTTGATTTACATACCAGTACATTCGAAGTGCTGACATCCCCTTTCTATTGCCCGGGGGCCTTGCATTTCACGATGCAGGTACTGATATACAGGACGACACATGTGCTCAGTAGGACAGCACTCGTATCAGCTTATTGGTGAGCCCCATCTCATTCGGGGTTTAGTCAACTCTTTGTTTTATAATTAGTTATGCATCTAAGGTATGCTGGGGGCCTTGTCCCAGCAAGCATGTTTTCCGGTCAGATTCATGATAGAGGTTTCATAAACTAGATAAGTCAATTATGTTATGTCAGACTTTCGGAGTCATATAGCCATTTTTGGCTCATTCATGTTATTTCCGCACTCATGTTTAAACAAGTATTTTTATTAAGTATTACGACTAATTACGTTTTATAAAGGCTCATCATGCATTCACGTTATATTTTGCTCATGTTATGCCTTATGATGATTTAGCAAGCTATGTGGTTCGCTCGGTCACATAGAGTAAGGCACCGAGTGTCGTGTTTCGCCCAAGCCATGATTCGTGGCGTGACACCTGTATTACGGCGGTTTCCAAAGTCGACCACTCAGGGTGAGACACGTGGCTGATGGCTGAGGGACGTGACAATTGTTCCCGCCAAAAATTTAAAGATAAGAACGAGCTTATGGCACCACCGGTTTTTTGATTCATCCATTTCCCGTTACTCTGGTAAAACTACGGTCTAGGAAGTGTGAGGACTATCTGTATACGGTAAAAGTCGAATATAAGCAAGACCGGTGAGACCGGGGACCGGAGATAAGAAGAGACAAGCATGATCACCGAGTCTTCCCTTAGAACTAGTGATATTGCACCGACTGCGGTTGACCTGAGAAAAGTGAAGTGAATTTGTTTGGTCCGGTGATTACCATACCAAACTCCGCATCACAGCCAGTCCCGTTTCAGCATGATCGAGTTGATCATAGCCGTTGGTCCGGTTTCAGCATGACCAAGTTGATCGTGGCCGTTAGTCCGGTTAATCAGTTATAAAATCGCCACGCGTCAACACCGTTCTGTCACATTGTACCAACGACCGTACGGGTGTCAGACCGTACGACCCAACCTTATCCTTTTATGGTTTACTGTATTCTAAAAAAAACTTTATGTTGTATGCAAGGCCCATAAGGCAAAACTATAAATAGGAGATATTTCCCTACTTTTAAGGGTTAGCTTTTTCAAGATCAAGAACATTGTAATAAAAATTATATATTGAAGCTCTCTCTCCTTTGGTCCGGATCAGTGGCATTTTATGCTTATTCTTCCAATATAGTTGGCTTAATCATAAACATTTGTATTTGATTCGAATCACTAACGCATATGTTCACATACATATGCTATAACACGCAAATCTATAATTATTTCCTATAGACCCAAAATAGATTAAAGTTCATCCACATATCCTATACCTCACTTACAAATTCAATTGATTACCTAAATTCAGGGTAAACAATCGCTACACTTATTATTGGTAATCATAGATAGTTTATTTTTATAATTATTATATTATCAAAAAAAGAAGATAGCTATTATATGGATGGGTAATTTTACAAAAAGCGTACTGCTATAAAGTTGATTGTTACTGTTATAGGTGAAATGCTCTTATAAAGAAGTAAAATATAACATAAAAAATTGATTCTGAAAAAATTTGGCTTGTTATAGAGAGATGTTATATGCGGGTGTCATTATAGAGAGGTCTGACTGTATACGATTGTTGTAGCAATAATTAAAAGTTGAACAAAACAAAGATAAAATATATGATGCATTCCAATAAAGGATAGAAGAAAGTGAAGAGTATATAATTGAATCATAGTTCCCATGCTATTGCTGGACTAGGGAAAGAAAAAGAAATCTATATATAATATAAACCTAGGCATAGATAAGGTCATGTGACACCTCTCTATGATCACCATTGTTATTTATCTTTTTTCTCATTTTTTCGACTTTTTTTTTTCCATTTATGTGTTATGTTAAAAAAAAATCAAAGTCACTCATTTAATTAAATCTCCTAATTACGTTAAATGTGATGTTAATTAGCTTAGTCTTTTAGTTTATGCGTTTTTGTATTCCAAGCTAATGGAGCACTACTCCCACGTTTCAGCATTGAAAATTGTATTCATTTGTCTTAAAGTTCTATTAATTAAGAATGGTATTTATTAGTCCTAATATATTATTAATAGTGATTACTTCTATTGTGATTGGTGTCTTTTTATTTTCAATTTTGTTGAACAAGAACATGTCGCATTTCTGGTACGAAAACATGAGCAGAGTTTTGAATCAAATTTGCACCAGGTATGAAATTTTTAAAGGACTACATAGGGTGTATGAATGGAATGTTTATCTTTGTTTTCTCTTTATTAGATATCTTTGATTTGACACGCTCAACACAATATTTCTTTTGTTGGAAACCAACTGAATGAGAAAAAGAAATAATTCCTCCCCATTCTGTCCCCTAATTCATCTTTTACATGTTGTTCGGACAATTGTTACTTACTGTGTTGTCATTTTAGGTATAATATATGTTTCAACTATTATTTAAGGTTTTATTTTATCGTATTGTATTGCCAATGATGAAAATACCCATTTTATATAACAATCAATTAGTGCGATTGCATGAATTCGTATTTCTATTTTCCATTATTGCCTTACTTACTATTTCATAGTTTTAGTTTACCCTTTAACCTAATTATATATTTAAGTACTCTACCGTATAGTTTATTTCTCTTTCTTATTATGCCCTTACTTTTATTCTCTTTCCCATTGTACTTGTGCTTACTATTGTTTTGTATTATGCCCTTTTATCTTTGTAGGTAAATTTCTTACTTTTATTGAGGAGATATCTCATCATGAAGAGCACTCTGAAGTATCATGTATTGATTTGGTTTGGTTTTACAATAGAATGGTTGAGGTGGGGTATTTTTTCTAAAAAATGTGTTCAATTTTTCTTTTGGATTTAATTTATGAAATATCTTAAGTTATCTACAATCTTTACATGGGGTTATAGTTTTAATTTTTAATTATTTCCCCCCTTTAAAGTTGTTCACTTTGGAGAAGTAATCTTTTAGAATTTCACTTGTTTTATCCGAAGTGTCCGAGCTTATATGTTATGCATGTGTATTATGTTTGATAGTCATTTGCTCTTTACTAGAGATATCATTTGATGATTTTTTTTTCCCTCGAATCACCCCCTAGAATCTCTATTCTATTAGTCTACCTTTATTAACATTAAACTGATATGGGACACAATATTCACCTTGGCACTCTTTCAAACTACTAATATCAAAAACGTTTTAATTGGTTGCATATTTAATCTTAAGAAAATAAGAGTAAGCGTTATCAATTTGTGGAAAGAAATAAAGTGCTAACAGAAAGCTCTTAGGAGAAGAAGATAACAAGGGGGAGAACCATTTTCCGTAGATTATTAAGTTACCATTTTCCCTCTTTCTCCTTATTTTTAAATTTTATATATGTTTGTTTTTTTAATTCAAGTATACGTACAAGTTTAAGTGGGTTGTTTCATATTTAACTTGAAATATCTTTCGTTAAAAAATATTTATAAAGAATTTTAAAGAATCGCGAAAAGATGCTTTATTAGTAAAGATTTTTTTTATGGCCGCGCAGAGCGCGGACAAGTACACTAGTAACATAACAATTTAAAACCCACCATAGCACAAAACTCAATTTATTTATTTTTTTAAAACCCAATATTACAAACGAAATACTAAGAATATTGGAAAACAGCACAATCCCATCAAAAAGAATAAATACTTATCACTTTCTCAAGTTGCTGAAAGAACAAAAAAAAACTATCTCTGTCATATGAAAAATACTAAATTGGAAGTGGAATATCATGTCAAGGTAACCATCCTATTTCCAACTTATGTATAGAAGAGGTCTTATGTTCTACTGATTAAGGGAGAAAAAAACGTTACGAGTGACTTTATTAGGGGAAATAAAAAGGAGGAAACGGCTGCTAGCCTGCTAATGGGTTTTAAGAGAAAAATGGTAGGATTAAAACCTCTTTAATCTAATAAATATGTTGTGGGTTAATTATTTAGCCACGTTTGGATTTTTAAGAATAAGTTAAACATAAAATTAGGAGAAAAAGGCAAAAAAACCACATAAAAGATTAAATGCAATCCTTGATCTTAATTGCTTTTACTAATAAACTAGAGTACTTGTAAATCAAAGATTTGACACGTTACTCTAATGTAACAACACTCTTTGGAAAAAATCTCCACGTTGGTGATGGTATGAGCAATATCTTTTATACTTTCTTTTCACAAAGTTCTGACCTAAAAAAAAAAATGGAAAGTAACCAAAAGTCATAAACAGAATTGCTGTGATAAAAAATTTCAGACTTAAAATACTAATGATTAGAACAGAATGGCAGCATTTAATTAGAATCGTAGCAATCTGCCGACTCTAATACCACATCAAGATTTATGCATAAAGGATAAGATTTACATTATAGAAGATAATTTGAGAGAGGGTGCATCAAAAACTTTTTATATATTTTTGTGTGTAAAGAATAAAACTTACCCTGAGAACTCCAAAAAAAAAAAAAAAGTTAGAAATATAAGAACATCATGTTAGTAGAAAGCTTCTTTGACGAAATCAATAACACAGTTACCTTTTTAGTGATAAGTCCTTATTTTCATGATTTGTTACCGTATTTCGCTTGGATGCTCCATGATAACTTTGTCTTGCAAAATATAAAAGGGTGAAAATTATTTTCACCCCCAACTTTACTTTATAAATCAAATTCCCCCCTCAATTATGAACAATAATCATTCTCCTCCCTTTATTTTATACAGTGTCTATTTTATCCTTGACATTTTTAATCCCTCATCTATGTAATATCTTTTTATATTATATAATTTTTTCTACCTAAATCTCAATCATAAAAAGTAACATTAGATTTTGTTACAAATTCTAAAAGGATTATTCTACTTATAATATGAACTTACATAAAACTTTATTTATGATTGATATTTAATATATTTATGATTGAGTTTATAACTTAATATCGCCAGTATTTAAAAGAATTAAATCCATCAAGTGTGTGTTGTACACACACGCACATACACATATACATTAAGTTTCACTGATATCGTATTCTCGATTGTCAATATATAAACGAGTTTTGGTTGTCATTAATGGAAGAATTTTTAAATAATAATTTAAAATTCGATTAATTATAAATAGATAATCTGGTAAGAATTTGTTATAGAATATACCTCTGCTTTTATTAATTAATTTGTATTATCTGCATTGAAACATATTTATAAAGTTATTATTACTTGTTATTTTTACTTGTATAAATATAGATATTTGAGTTTTGATTATTATTAATACAAACAATACTTATTGCACTCATTATTTCATTATAGAATGATATCAAGTTATATACTCAATTAGAATTTCTTACTTTTCTTTTTCCATCTGGAAAATAATATTTATTGTCTTTCACTTGATTCCTTCTGGATGTGTATATACAAAAGTAATATTTAATTGAAGGTTTCTTGTGACATCCGGTTCAAAAGCTTCACAACAATTGATCGAAGTGCGTCTAATAGACAGAGCTCATTTAAGTGCAACCAAGCGCTGAAATTAATCCCAAATAATAAATCAACTACCAAGTACCAATATACGTAAAAATCCTATTACAAGTACCTTTTCTAATTTGAACTAATGATGGACACGATACCTGATAACGTCCAAATTCACTCCTTAAAAAGAAAGTGTACACGGTCGTATGTAATATAATTTATCCAATCATGAGTCGAGGTCGATCCCACAGAGAACAATATACTAGGCGATTAAGAAAGTAAGGAACTTTCACCAACTAAGCTAAAGCCAAACGATAGATAATATTTTGGTTTTTGAGAAAATTATCACTAATGCGGAAATGTAAACAAACCTAGAAAGCAAGTAAAATGATCAATGGCCACAAGCATAGATAATAGGAGATTACACTCAAGTAACGATCCAACATATTTTACGATTTTACAACTAAGAGCGGGTTTATGTTAATAGATAATGGTTTCTAAAATCTCATTGAAAGTCTTCCAACCAAATCAATGAATTTCACTCTAAGCTTTTCCAAGCCTTAGAGTGTGATATCAAGCACAACCAATTGAATCTCAAGTAACTTTCCTATTCCTAACTCAAGTTATTAGATGGGTTTAATGACCCAAATTCTTGTTAATTAATCTTTTCCAACCTAAATTTCCTCTTCCTAGCTCAATCAAAGTAAATGGGCGAGTCTTAGGGTTAGCTAATCCCTCAAGAAACATTAAAGAACAAGATTAATTAAATCAACAAAGACCCACTTCAATAGCAATAAAAATCATTCAATACATAAGCAAAACAAGAGTTTCATCCAACACTTTAATCATAGAATATTTTCATAAACAAGATTCAAGTGAAGAAAATAAATACTACACACTTAGATATACAATATAAAGCAAGGAATTGAAGAAATGAATTAAAGGTTTAAGAAATGCTCAACCAAATCTTCAAATCTTCAACCCAAAGTGTGGTGTAGGAACCTAGTCTCCAAAACTTGTATGAAAATGGCCAAAGATAAGTTTTACAAACCCTAGCATTCTATTTATAGAAGTGCCAAAATGGGAACAAAATTTGGAGAAAAATACCCTGCGTGCACAACATGCTACTCGAATCTTGTGTCGCAGGTGCAACATGCGAGTCCCATGTTGTGCCAAACCGTAGCATGTTGTGCAAATATCTTTGTCAGCACATGCTGCTCGCATGTTCAACATGCTGCAGCAAGTGCTACTAGCATGTGCTGCCAAAAAGTGCTTCTTGTTCTATTTTTGCTCTATTTTGCTCCGTTTTGCTCTTCGGGCATCTTATCCTACAAAACAACATAAACACACAAAAAGTAACAACAAAAGTGCTTGAAGAGTCACAAAAGCTTAAGGAATTAGCATCGAATATCCCGTAATTTCGCGGCACATCAACACCCCCAACTTAAAGTCTTTGCAACCTCAAGCAAATCAAAACCAAAATCTCAATGATGATCCACTTTAAGCACCAAAAACATGACTTTTATTGGTATAAATAATTAGGCTACAAGCATGTGAAACTTCAACCAAATAACTCCCTCATTTCAAAATACAATTTCAAGAATGCAATGGAGTTTCAAAACAATCAAGCGACAACACTCAAGCCTCAATAAGTGACTCAAAACCCCTAACTTACTAAATATGCTCAATTGACTCAACTTGAAATTTTTGAATATCACCAATCTATCGTAATGCATATGCCCTCACAAGAAAGAAAGTCCCAAAATCACTATATTCACAACAACAACGCAAGGGATAAATACAAAAAGTCACTCACACTCAACAAACAAATTCTAGTGCTAACAAATATCACACCATAAGCTTGCCCTTATTTTCAATCATCACTAACTCAAGAACATTTGGTTGGAGATCACATAGGGACTTTTTAAGCTTGTAATGTAGGCTTAGGGAAGGGTAGGATAAGTATTTGGGATACAAGTGACTACGCCCTCCTTGAACACTACACAAAACCTTTCGTCCACTTTCCTCTTAATTTCAAAATATCACTCCTTCCTTTGCATACTAGTTTCCCCAATTATTCCAACTTCTTTTTGTGCAACCATTTTCTTGATTTCTAATTTTTTTTTTCACAAAGATACATTTTTTTTCCAAAAAAAAATTGCAACGTTTTTGTATTTTTCAAATTTTCTTCATTTCTTTTGACTTTTCCGCAACACCAACCTTCACCACTCTCAAGCAACACTAACACCCCCAACTTAGGCTTTTGGCCTCAAATTCACAACTTCATGTTCAAGGAGGAAAAGGTTCAAAAGAGAGACTTTTCATCAAAAAGGGTAAAGGCTTGTAATGTGGCAATCAAAGAAAAGGTCATAGGCTCAAATGGGGTTACTAGTGATATTATTTATGCAATGGTAGGCTAGAAAGGCTAAAGAGGCTTTTTCAAAAATCACAAAGATAGCCCGATGTCATCTCTCCAACCAACATAATCAAAATTAGTATTGAAAGACTAACCGGGCAAGTTCTAGATGATAAAAGTAAACACAAGAATTATTGAACAAACACTCACCACACATGGCATATGAACTAGTCAAGATGGATCAATTTTACTTCCTAAGCAAAAACAAATAGAGAAATATCTCATCATCCCAAGTAAAACTCATCTAGTAGGTAAAGAGTCACAAAATGAGCCAAAAAGTTGTCACAAAAATCATTCCTTCTATGCATCTTGCTTCTCTTTTCACTTAAAATTCCACTTGGAGGGGTATGCTCAATTAAATGCTTCACATGCAAGAGACTAATTCTATTAGTACCAAACAAGCCAAGAGTTTCCACAATTTTTCCTCATAGGATCACCTACACCTAAACTACAAGACTAATTAAAGAAGCTAAGAAAGAAAATAAAATAATAAAAGTGACTAATCCACAAAATGCCAACAAAGCAAAATCTTCAAAAATTTGAGCAAGTTCCATTTGTAACAACGTTTATTCACAACCACACCAACAATCACAAAACAAACCCGGCAAGGGCACACAATATCCATATATAAGACAAAAGCCCGGCAAGGGCACAATTTATGCATAACCAAAATATAATGTGCTACCACATGTCACCCTCAACTACAAACATTGCAGTGTCCCCACTGCACATAATCAAAACAAAACATAAAATAGTTTGAGGGCAAATATTTTTTTTTTGTCAGCACCTGCGACTCGCAGGCATGACCTGCGGTTCGCAGGTGATGTCACCTGATTTTTTTTTTTGTCAGCACCTGCGAAACACAGGCATGACCTGCGGTTCGCAGGTGATGTCATTGAGTCAGCACCTGCGAAATGCAAGCATGACCTGCGAATCGCAGGTGATGTCACCTGAAAACTTGTTGTGGCTGTTGGGATCTATTTCAACAGCAGCTACTGGTTTGTGGCTGCTTTGAAACCCCGACCTGCTCCAAACAATTCCAAAAATTATGAAACTTTGCAGATTAGTCAAAAGCAATAAAATAAACTATTCTAAAAAATAAAATTTCAAAAACGACTAAAAAAAATTTAAAACGATGGGTTGTCTCCCATCAAGCACTTGAGTTAACGTCGCGGCACGACGGTTACCAATTTCACCACTTTTCCTTCCATTTAGAAGATATGAATTTGCGCCCCAACTTTGAATCAAGATCATGATGACGCTCATGGGGCGGTGGTAGAAAAACAAGGAGGCCAACTTTTGGGTGTCGCATTTTGCACTTCTTGGCCCGTAAGTGAGGCATGCCATTTTGTCTTCTTGGCATAGCAAACTTCAAAATGAAAACGCTTTCTTCTTCATCTCCAAAATTCTCCATAGGCTCGGTTATTTCAACTTCCATTACACTAACCAAGCATAATGTTGAAAAATGGTTGGAATGTGGTCTAAGGCGCTCCATTTTCAAATTCGCTCCATTTTTGACGTCCTCACCCACAAATGAACTAGAGTCCTCAAAAATTATTTTGTGAACCTTTTATTCAACTCTAGTATCATTTCTTCAACTTCGGCATCTTGCTATTTTTGGGTTGGTCGGTTGGCAATTCATCATTAGCTCTTGAAAATCAATCTTGACCATTTTTTCATTGAAAACCAACTTAAAACTACTATCCATGACTATTTGATGTTGAGTATTGCACACCTCAACTTTTGCATTCAATTCGGCTTTCAAGTCACGGATAGCAATTTCAAGTTTCTTCAACTCTTGACTTTGCTCAACATGGATTTTTAAAATTTCTTCCATCATCCTCGAAATTCCTTCACGATGATCCCCATAGGCTTCAAGTTGTTGAGCTTGAGTCATAAACCTATCCTGGCTCACAATTTCCACTTTGTCAAGGCCTTCTTCAAGTTGAGAGTCATTCAAAGCTTGTCAAAATCCACCCTTGGAAAAATTCATGTTTTAGCCACTTTCTTGTCTACTTTCAACACCCTCAAGTTGTTGAGCATTATGAGCCTGAACCAATAATTTCATTTGATCCTCCAAGGTGTGAATAGCTTTGCCATTGCAATTAATTGTTTGCCTCAAGTCATCAAGTAGTTGCCTCAAGTCCTTAACCGCTAAGTCCTGTTTTTCCACTTTTTCAAGGATGGTCTCCAACATGAGCATTATTCTCTCATTTTGAGCATTTGAGACTTCTTCCACTTCCATATCCCTACTATCATTAAAATCAAAACTAGAATAGTCATAGTGGGGGTTCGGGGAAGGGAAGGACAAATAAGCACAATTATCCCAATGACCATTTTGACCGCCACAACTATCACAAATACTCCACTCATAGGTTTGGGATTGTGCGCACAATCCGCCCCCGGGAGAATTCAAACAATTTTGCCATGAGTGTGGTCCTCCACAATAAAGACAAGAGTCATCAAAGTATGAACAACTACCATCCGACCAATTTTCATTATATGATGCCATTTTTTTTATATAAAAAATCAAATAAAGCAACGAAACAACAACACAAATATTCACAAGTTTGGACCAAAGCAAGCAAGCTTAAATCCCAAACTAACTCAAATATGCCAAATTGTTCCCCGACAACGGCGCCAAAATTGATAACGTCCAAATCCACTCCTCAAAGAGAAAGTATACACGGTCGTATGCAATATAATTTACCCAACCATGAGTCGGGGTCGATCCCACAGAGAACAATATCCTAGGCGATTAAGAAAGTAAGGAACTTTCACCAACTAAGCTAAAGCCAAATGATAGATAATATTTTGGTTTTTGAGAAAATTATCACTAATGCGGAAATGTAAACTAACCTAGAAAGAAAGTAAAATGATCAATGGCTACAAGCATGGATAATAGGAGATTACACTCAAGTAACGATCCAACGTATTTTACGATTTTACAACTAAGAGCGGGTTTATGTTAATAGATAATGGTTTCTAAAATCTCATTGAAAGTCTTCCAACCAAATCAATGAATTTCACTCTTAAGCTTTTCCAAGCCTTAGAGTGTGATATCAAGCACAACCAATTGAATCTCAAGTAACTTTTCTATTCCTAGCTCAAGTTATTAGATGGGTTTAATGACCCAAATTCTTGTTAATTAATCTTTCCCAACCTAGATTTCCTCTTCCGAGCTCAATCAAAGTAAATGGGCGAGTCTTAGGGTTAGCTAATCCCTTAAGAAACATTAAAGAACAAGATTAATTAAATCAACAAAGACCCACTTCAATAGCAATAAAAATCATTCAATATATAAGCAAAACAAGAGTTTCATCCAACACTTTAATCATAGAATATTTTCATAAACAAGATTCAAGTGAAGAAAATAAATACTACACACTTATATACAATACAAAACAAGGAATTGAATAAATGAATTAAAGGTTTAAGAAATGCTCAACCAAATCTTCAACCCAAAGTGTGGTGTAGGAACCTAGTCTCCAAAACTTGTATTAAAATGGCCAAAGATAAGTTTTACAAACCCTAGCATTCTATTTATAGAAGTGCCAAAATGGGAACAAAATTTGGAGAAAAATACCCTGCGTGCACAACATGCTACTCGAATCTTGTGTCGCAGGTGCAACATGCGAGTCGCATGTTGTACCAAACTGTAGCATGTTGTGCAAATATCTTTGTCAGCACATGCTTCTCACATGTTCAACATGCTGCAGCAAGTGCTACTAGCATGTGCTGCCAGAAAGTGCTTCTTGTTCTATTTTTGCTCTATTTTGCTCCGTTTTGCTCTCCGGGCATCTTATCCTACAAAACAACATAAATACACAAAAAGTAACAACAAAAGTGCTTGAAGAGTCACAAAAGCTTAAGGAATTAGCATCGAATATCCCATAATTTCGCGGCATATCAATACCCCAGAAAGAGACCTCCTTTGATGTTTACACAAAACCCTGCTAATCTATTATGCTTTAAGGTGAGGAAATTAGAACGACAAATTAGGCACCCAAAAACCTCAAGCTAGAAGATAATCCATATTCTTAACTTGCTACGTGCCGTATAAATAACAGTCACGACATAAAAATATATTTCTACTCTTTAATTAGCAGCAATTAGTGTTAATTAATGGGTGTAACTGTTAGGGATAATTAAGGCTTGAAAACTGATTTTTCCTTTAATTTGCTTGGTTGCTTTGTACATTAATTTAGCAATTTGAATGCAGGCAACTCTTATACTTTTTAAAATAAGTTAAATAGGAACATAAGGAGGAAACTCAAAAAAGGAGAAAAAAAGAAAAATATCATTGCTGGTCATAGAAAGGTGTCACATCACCTTGTTTATGCTCGGTGTTGATATTTATATGGATTTCTAACTGAAAGGGTTTGATATGTGTGCACTTCAAAGGGAGGACGTAAAGGTTCTTTATGGGAAGGAAAATATGAGGATCATGAATACAAAAATTAATCCTACATTTGTCACTGCATTTAAGTCTATAAGAATTAATGTTTCTGTTTCTTTCATCAAACTAATTGTTAGTGGTCATTCATTCTAATTAACATTTACCTCTTCTTGGTTGGTTGTTGTAATTCTCAACTGCTTAGTCTATAGCTAGTAGCAGAAATGAACAAAATAAAAATGCAATAAAAATGATTAGAATGCCCCAAAAAAAAGAGAAAAAATATAAATGCAAATGCTGCTCATAGAGAAGAGGTGTCACATCACCTTATCTATGCTTAGCTTTATATTATATATAGACTTAATGTAATGTAGTTTCAATAATTATAAGGAAAGTAATGACAAATAATGCTATTAAATGGTGAGTGAGTCATTATTATAAGTGAGGGGTGAACCTTTGATATTTTATTTTATTTAGTAAACTAGAGGATGAAGAGAAAAATGCCAAGAAATTAAGAAAAAACATAAATACTAATAGAGGTTATAGAGATGTGCTACATCATCTTATCTATGCCTAGCTTTATATTATACTAGGAAATCTGCCTGCGCTTTGCGCGGTCATAGATGACTTCATTGAGTTTTGCGACTTACTTTTTTTCTAATATTAAGAATTAAAAATAACAAAAAGCAAATTCTTGTAAAAAATAATTTAAACTGTTGAAAATATTTCATGAAGTACCTCTAATGAATAATTTAGAAGTATTATTCGTTCATCATTTTTTTAATGTGTCATAAAATATTTTTACTTGATATATACTTGTGTATATAACTTCAACTACACGGCATGCATATTTTCTAAGATAAAAGAAAATGTAAATAGTACATAAAGCTATTGAGAAGCCAACAGAGTATTATTTAGTGTTCTTACATGCCTTAAAGTGAAATGTGAGCAACAATTATCAGTTTAGCCATCAGGTACCACATGCAACGAATTATTTGATATAAATTTGAAGAAAAATGTAAAAGTAAGAGAAATAATACGACAAAAAAACATGTAGATGAATTTATTGATTTGAATCACGGATCGAATTAACAAATTTGGAATAGCTCCATTATTGACCGCATTAGTACCATATTTAAGATCATCTTGAAGAACTTAAACCAAGTCAAAAAGCACCTTCAAGAGATAAAGAAAAAAAAACATCAAATCTACAAAAAAAAAAAAAATATATGCTATATGATTAGATTATCGTGCATATTTTTCATTTTTTCTTTTTATTGAACTAAACAGATTACACAGATAAGCATCATCACGGCGTATTTGCCTATTTTTCATAACCACGACTAATATTCAAGGAAATAAAAACTAAAATCAAATAAATAATGTGGAAATCACTACCTTGCAAATTTGATTTTTTTTTAGGATGCAACTTGAGACTGAGACAACAATAACTATTGTCAATTTAGCCTGTCAATTTTCGTACACAAAAAAGTCTAGCAAATAATAAAATAAAAAGAAGTTAAATGAATTTTATCCCAATCCTACCCATACAGAATTTTAATCTTGTATTATCACTTAATGGTGAGATTCAAATCAAGCTTCAGATAAAGAAGATGGATTTTTTATTAGTCTTGAAAAGCAAATTGTTTCATGAGATTTTAAGATCAATGAACAAAAAGATTAAAAAAAAAGAGTTACTAACAACTTCATCATCATTTTTTTTAGTATCACCTTGTTTCACAGAGAAACCATCATTATTTCTCTTTTTTATTATTTATAAAAAAATTCACCAACACAGAATTAAAGAACAAATATTAGATTAAAAAAATACATTGAAAATAAGAAAAAAAAAACAGACTCTCTGTTTCTCAAATTATGTGGCACTTCTAGTTTCTCGAGATTCAAAGTATGTAAATTTTGATCGATATTTTATAACATATATTTTCATCACATTGACATGAGAAAAGTTGCAACTTATAGTACTTTTCGAGTAGTTTTTTAATATGTAAATTTTAATTTAAAATTGTTAAGTTGATGTAATTCAATCTAGCTTCAAGTCTTGATCATATTAACGTGAAAGGTGTGACATAAATTGGGAAGGAGGGAGTATTAATGAACAGAAACCAAAGAGTGATTGAGGACTTATGGTTTAAATCGTATTTTCAGGCAAATGAAGCGGTCAATTCTGTTTTTTCTTAATTCAATATGTCTTTTCTCTGTAGCAAAATTTCAAATAAAAAAAATAGAAGCTTTATCACCTTGCTTCCCTCTCCATGCCAGTCAAATTATCAGTTCTCTCCTTGAATCTCTTTTACATAATTATCATTCTCCTCCAAAATCACGAAACATAAAACACTTTCTTTTCGTTAGTTAGTTGCTCACTTATCATTCCTGTTAAAAAAAAAACTAAAAATTGAAGAGGAAAAGTAAATAATTAACTGATATCATACATGTACACCAGAGAAAATTTAAAAAGATGCAGAATTATATCCATAAGCAGAAGCCAGACTACGGTTACAAATCAAAACGTAAATCAATGATAATTAGTATAAAGACAAAGAAAGTTTATATAGCTAGTCAGTAATGCAAAAGAAAAAAGAAGCATAGAGCCATAGAGGCAAAGGAATTCTTTAATATGTTGAAAATAATGGGCAGTTGAAACAAATCAGTATAAAAGATGATATTGAATGGGAAGTAACGTGGGTAAAGGAATGGCCGAATAGGTGTGGATTATTAACGCAGTGATAACTAAGGTGAGAGAGAAGTAAAATTTTGACACTAATTCTTGAAAGGCAACGTTTCAATAATAATTGAGAAGAGAGAGAAGTAAAATTTTGGCACTTCTATTTTTAAAAGGCAACGCTTCAATAATAACTAAGGAAAGAGAAAATTTAAATCAACACTTTTAAAAGGCAACGTTTGTAAAAGCGGACGCAACTGTTACGTGATGATATATTAAATTAGCACATTTTTTCCTAATTTATTTATTTATTATACAATTTAAATATGAGACAAAGGCAAAAAAAAATCTATATCTATATATAATATAAAGTTAGGCATAGACAATTCTATGTGCCACCTCTCTATGGTCTCCATTGGCATTTATCTTTTTTCTCTTTTTTTGACTTTTTCTCTCATTTTTTAAAATTATTTCATTTTAAATAATTATCTCCTATAGTCACATTTCATAACTTCTACTTTTAATTATTAATTAATTATATTCATAACCCTAAAGCTTCGTAACCGCCAAAAGAATTATTGTGCAAGTTTATGCGCACTTTGTGTCGTCTAACCACCTAAAATATTGCTTAATGTCTTCTAACCTTTCTTTGTTGTAGAAAGTTCAGATTCTTTCTTCTTCTTCTTCTTCTTCTTCTTTTCCTGTTTTTTAAATTAAAGAGATTCACACTCTTAACTCAAGAAAAAATAAAAATACACACTATCTATCTATTAAATACTTGTCCCTTTGCTTTCTCAAAGAAAACCAAAATTGAGCCATTTGCTACGGTGTTCATGGATCAGTTACAATTTTTTTTTTTATTTTTTTGATTGGTGTCCTTCAAATTAATTACAAACCATTCACGTCCATATCCTGTATATTTTAATAGCCTGATAGGCTTCAAACATGGCTAAGCCCCACCTTCAAGTATTCGTGCCATTAACTAGATTCTTCTTCTCAAAAATGCATCTATGCCAAAAGTATTCATGATTGAAAGGCTCAATGTTGTTCAAATTATAAACTGATTATCTACTTGTGTGTTTCAAACGCAAATGATTTCCCCTACTTCTTGTTGAATTTTGCTTGAACAAGGGATCCGGTTCATATAATCGATGCTGAAAAATAATTCAATAGCGTTTTTGGTGAATGCATTTATGTATTTTGGAGGCTAAGTATTTGGATGAATAAAGTCTTTCATAAATTGGTTGAAACTCTTTCTTAAGTTGTGAATCATTGTTGGTAATTCCTCTCATCTTCCTGGGTTGCTACAAGTAATTACAAGTCGTACAGACGTCAGAGAGTCGGTCTTGTGTTTTATTTGCCCTATTGCTCCTTTTGTTTCTCCATATTTATAAGGGTGTACTCATATATATGGTATATAGCAATTTGCTTAGTTTTTCTTTGGTCCGTAATAGTGATTATTAAATTACTTTTTTTAGCTTAAATATTGGAATTTTCATATTACGTTCATGTTAGATTAAAAATTAGTCTTGTATTTTAGTGTCTCATTACATTGTTAATGCAAATATGATATTCCTGTTGGATTGCTTTATTTTTTGTTGATGTGATTTCTCAATACATACTAAATATGATTTTCACCAAAAAAAAAAAAGGCTTTTATTGTTTTACATATAATATGCCCTATAAAGATATATAAGCTTTGAGACAAGTGATTTTTGAATATGGCTTAAACGAAGTTGTATATTCTTGCCCTAGGAATATCAGTATTGTTTTGTATATGTTAAGAATCGTGAAAGTGAGAGGGGTGGATTATGTTTTATTCAATCATAATGCTTATCTATTTATTTTTATCCTTTCATCTTATTTTTCCAGTTTACATCATCTAAAATATTAGCTCATGTTTTTAGTTACTTATAATTTCTTTTTGAAAAAAAAAATGAACGTTTAAAAAAGAAAACTCTGAAAAAGAACAAAATACGAAATAAAGAAGATAAAAGGTGAAAGAAAGGAAAGAAGGAAATGAACTGTAAAGACAACAATTGAGTAAAATAAAATTAGTTTGCTTTTGTGAATTTGGGGTCCACGGTTAGCCCTTGCTCTTCTTTGTTTTTCCTTTTGAAAGAAAAACAAAGCACCAAAGAAAAGTAGAGCACTAGCTCGAAATCAAGCAATGAATGAAACACTAGAAAATAATATATATAAATATTGTAAAATTTAACTACATAATGAGAGTGTATATCACTAGCTCGAAATCAAGCAATGAATGAAACACTAGAAAATAATATATATAAATATTGTAAAATTTAACTACTTAATGAGAGTGTATATCACACACACATATAGATATATATGCACAGATGTAGATCAATTTTATTGAAATTCTTTTTCCTTCTTTACACGTTTTTAGAGAAACCACCTACTATTTAATTATATAAAAATTAATTATATTTAAAATACAAAAAAATAAGTTGTGGATTACAAGTTGAATTGAATGTATTCGGATTTGAAGCTAAGAATATTTTCTAAAATATTTTTAATATCCAAATACTGTGGAAAAGATTATTTTATAAATTTAATGATGTTTTATTATTCGCGCGTAGCGCGAATAAGTTCACTAGTTGAGAATAAAGATAAATAGGTTTTCTGGCTTTAGAGGAATGCCATATCACCTCTGCTAAACCCAGCTTTATATAGATATATAGATCTAGATATAGATTAAGAATATTGGACCCTTTTTTCTTTTCCTATTTTGCTTCTTCTTTCCTTACTTTTCCTTATTTCTTCTATTCTTTTTCTATTGTTTCTTCTTTTCTTTATTGAGAAAATCATCAAATGCCCCTCAACATTTAATCGGATTAATTATGACACACCCAACCTTTACGGGTGACCTATTACTCCCAGTCTTATTTTTTCAGTATTTTAGTGACCATTAAGTGGGTATTATTTAGTGAACCCTATTTTTTTTTTTAGCTTAAGTGTAGTACACGCGCTTTTTAAAATTCCAAATCATCATTTTCAATCCTTTTACCGTTTACCCACCTAAACTTAAACCAAAATATTATTTCACTCCTCTCTCTCTCTCTCTCTCTCTCTCTCTCTCTCACACACACACACACACACACACACACACACACACACACATCGATTTTCAATCCATCTTCTACTATTTACCTTGAAAATTTTCAATCGAACTTCCACCATTTACACTAATTCGCGTAATACTTAGTGAATACTTGGGTGAAGTTTGATCTTCTCAAGAAAGGTATCAGTCGTGATTTTGCAAGTTAGGGTTTTTTTTCTTTTGTATATCTTTTAGTGTATTTCTCTACTAATATAGTTTGCTTTCTAGGGTTTTGACAAATTAAATTATTTGCTTGCATTCTAGGGTTTTGAATGGAATTGTTTGTAAAATTAGGGCTCTTTTAGTAGAATAACGTAAATGAACGAGTAATTAGGGGTTTGTTACTAATTGCTGTTGATTTTGTTAAAAATCAAATCTTTCCCTTTGATATTACTTGTGTGAAGTATTGTTGTTTTGTAATTTAGGGGTTTTGTTAAATATTGTTGCTTTGTAACTTTCAGGTATGGCTGACTTTATTCATGTTACTTTGAGATGGTTTTATTTTAGGGTATTTGATTTTAGTAGTGGGGTGCCAAAATATGAAGGTGGTAATTGTACAGAATTGTTAGATGTTGATGTTGATGTTGATAGGTTGTCATATTTTGATCTTAGGGACTACATAAAAGAATTAGGATATAGTCCAAGTTATGCTTTTAAGGTGAAGCCCCCTGATAGTAACATTCTTGTAGATATACTTAGTGACAAGGATATTTTTGATCTTTCCCTATGTTTGAAAGATGGGAACATTGTAGAGGTTTATGTCTGCCACATGGTAGATGAACCACATGTGCCTCCACTGCCATTGGAATATATTGTTCCTAACAACCAAACAAAAAGTGATGCTTTTAATAAGTTTGGTGAAGGTATCCAATGTGAACCAAATGGTTTCGAAAGAAACCCTAATGAGACCCCAGCCACTAAAAATACACCACTTCAAACTCCAGCCACTACTACTTCACCCTCTCAATTTCCCACTAATTCTTCAACCCCACAAACTGAAGTTGCTGAAAATTCATCCCAACAACTGAACCTGCAGATGGTGAAAATACAAATCAAGTAAGTAATGACCATGTTAATGAGGAATCTGATTCAACAGATTCTGACTTTGAATCTGATATAGAATCGGACAATGTGGCAGTATTTTATGGTCCAGATGGTGATGGTGGATCTGATATACATGAGGAAGTTAGAACATTTAGGGCTGAAATGAGGGCTTATAAGAAAAGGACTAGAAGAGAGAAAAAGGGAAAACCTAACCCTGATGATGTACCTTTAGGTAAAGTTGAACAAGGCATAGGATATATGATGAAACAGAACCTAAAAATAGAGGTTTGGAAGGAAGGGTAGGTGGCGATGAACCCTTTTACTTTAGTACTGATGCATATAGTTGTACATCTGATGGGAATGATGTTGCAGAAGGGGTAACCTTAAAACCTAGAAGGGAAAGTAAATACATAACGTTTGACCCTATATGTAAGAAGGTAGTGTGACAGCGTGGTATGATTTTTCAGAGTGTTAATGAGTTTAGAGATGCTGTGACTAGATATTCACTTCAGAATCATATTTAGCTAGATAAATTTGTCAAGAAGTATGAACCTATTGACTATGTTCATGACTACTACAGCAAGGAGAACTGGTTGAAAACATATTGTCAGCACATTCAACCAATGACAAATATGGCAATGTGACCTAGGTCTGCTAATCCTGCTATTGCACCACCAATCATTAAAAAAAAATGCTAGGCAGGCCCTTAAAAGCATGAAGGAAAGAGGCCACTGAAACAAAGAAAACTGGAAAAATGCCAAAAACAGGCATGCTGATGACTTGCAACCAATGTGGAGGTAAAAACGACATTAAAAGAGACTGTCATAGGGTATGTCCATCCTACAATTTTCTTATCTTTGAACTACACTATTGAATTTTTCTAACTTTGCATTTAACGAATGGAACATGAGCTGATTTTGCTGCTTTTCAAACCACTACTGCATCTCAAACAACTGCTGCTTCTCAAACCTTTACTGCATCTCAAACAACTGTTGCTTCAAATAATGCTGGACCAAGTATTGTTGCCTCTCAACCTGGACAAGCTGCTGAAACTTCTCCAAGACCAAATGGTAGGCCAAGAAAGGGAAAAAAATGCCCATGTTGTTCTCAAAAGAGTTGATTCTGAGGGTCCCTCTACTTACCCTAATAAAAGATCAAAAACAGTTGGTATGGGAGTCTTTGTTGCTGAAAGTGGTTATACATTCCTAAATGTAAGTTTAATATTTTCTTTACAATAGCATTGGTATGTGAAGTTGTGAATTGACTAATTTTCAAATTTCTTTATTGCAGCATGGCATTCCGTCTAGGAGAGTGTTGAATTTTGGTGATAAATATCAAACAAGCTAGCCTATAAGATCTGCTAAAGTCACATGAGACCTTGGTCACAAGGCAAGGCAAGGGATGAGCTACAAAGGCAAACCATACTACTCAAAAAACATGCTTGATGAGATTAGAAGCGACAAACTCAACCAGGCCACTAGGAGCAAAGAAAACGAGCCATGGAAGTGATGACCATTATTTGGATGACTAGAATTAGAGGAAGTGATGCCCATTATTTGGATGACTAGAATTAAGCTATTTTTGGATATTAAACACTTTGTATTATTTGGAATGTGGGCAAATTTCAATGCCAGCTTGAATTCATGTACATTGACTGAAATGAGTTCAATCAACAGCCTTTATTGGACGAATTCAATTCAATGTAATTGAATTGATGTACATTGATTGGTAGTTGGGAAAAAAGATTGGAATTGTAACAACACGTTCAATGTCATCAGCCTATAAAAAAGCTATTAACCTTTCCATTTCAATTAATCCCTACATACAAACATCCTAAGAATATTATTCTTCCTCATTCAAACATCATATTTCATAGCAAAATGCCTCTTGGTGAAGATGACCCGGTTTATTTCGAGAAGAAAATAACCAAATCATACGATGATTTTGTAATTGTTATTTTTCAAATTTATTTCAATTGACGTGTTTCATTATTCATAATGCCTCATGTATTTTGTGCAGATCCTACCTTCTGGCATACGGGACTTTCTTCCAAACACAAATAAACAAATTGTTGTTCTCTATAAGGATCATGCATACTATATGACATATAAGGTCGGTGTGCATACCTGTCTCTGTCAAGGGTGGAAAGATTTCATCGATGCAAACCGTCTAAGGGAGGGACATGTATTATGTTTTAATGGTTGTGAAGCTAATGAGAAAGTAACCCTCTTTTTTAATATCAAGAGGGAGGTTATTGAAAAAAATTAGGTCTCTCCCTATTATGTAAAGTTTTTAAATTAATGAATGATCTATGAAATCTTTATCTATGAACTTTAACCTTATCTATGGTTTTTGTTCAAAAATTGAATGAAGTCAACTTTTTGATTGAACATCCATGACAAGAAACTCAGGGCTTTTAATTATAGGTGACTCCTAAGTTTTTTTTTTTTTTTAAAGTGGAGGTGACTCAAGTTTTAATTATGGAGTGGAGGTGATGATTTTTAATTAGTGATTAAGGGGTTTTGAACATGTCCAAAAGTTTTCATTTTGACACTTTGATCCTCAACTTTATTTTTAACACTTTGACCCACTCCCGCCCCCGCCTCCGCGCCCCTCCCCCCCCCCCCCCCCCCCCCACCTGCAAAAAAAATTGATTTTCTTTATTTTTTTTCACCCTACCTCTTCCTCCTCCCCAACCCCCCACCCCCACGCCCACCCCTCCCCCCCAAAAAAAAAAATTTTTTTGATTTATTTATTTATTTTTTCACCCCCTCCTCCTCACATCCCTCCCTCCCCCCCCCCCCCCCCCAACCTAACCCAAAAAAAAATGATTTTTCCTAACCAGCCTCCACTCCTCCTCCCACCCCTCCTCGCCAAAAAAATATTAAAAAGTTTTGATTTTCTTTTTGTTTTTTTCACCAGTCCGCTCCTCCCCCCCCCCCCCCCTTCCCCCCTCCCTCCCACTAAAAAAATTATTTTTTTAAAAAAGTTTTGAAAAGTTTTTCTTTATGTTTTTTTGCACCTACCTCGCCCCACCCTTCCAAAAAAAATGTTTGAAAAAAAAAAGTCTTGACAAGTTTTTTTTTTTGTATTTTTGCCCCCCCCCCCCCCCCCACACACACACACTCCAAAAAAAATCTTGAAAAGAACTTGGGGTTTAGGAAAAGTTTGGATAAAATTAATGTTGTTGTTGTTGTGTGTTTGTGTAGGGGTGGGTGTTCGGTTCTTCGGTTCGATTTTTCGGTTTCGGTTTTTTGAAAGTGGACATCGAACACCGCACCAAATTAATTCGGTTCGGTTTCGATTTTTCTAATTCGATTTTTTTCAACACCGAACACCGCACCGAATTAGTAGATCATATTCTTGTATGCTTTATTTTATATTCCTCTCAAAAGTATTATTTGCCTGATAATCGTTTATATACATTCAGCTAATTATTTTGATTAAGATAGTATAAAAACCAATCCCAGATTGGAAACAATGATTTAATATAGGCCACGAGTATTATTGAAGACAAATTTATTTATCCAATTTAAACCTATAGATGTTCTAAATAGTACATCTCACGTCCAAATTTTAATATGACGAACCAAACATCCGACAATAAGCAAAATCTTTTTGTGATTATTATCAATTGTCTTCTATTTTGCATATAATCTCTGAATAATTTGTTCCATTCTTGTAGGCCCTTTTGATTTTTGAATGGAAAATTTTCCAGTTGAATTTTTGATGGCTTCTGGAATTTAGCAGCTTCTTTATTAGTCATATACATTAATTTGGGCCTGAGAGAGTGGACTGAGTGTTGTAATAAAAAATTGTATTCATGTAGTAAATCATCAAAAAAAAAACACTTCGGTTAAATCGAAATACCAAAGAACCGTTGACCCGAAACCGAACACCGAACCGAAATACTAAATTTGTCATAAAAAAAATCGAAACCGAATCGAAATACCGAAAAAAAAACAAATTAATTGGGTTCGGTCCGATTTTTTGGTGTTCGGTGTTTATGCCCACCCCTAGTTTGTAGTGAAATAGATGGTTCTTCTGTTATTTTCCTGGTATGGTTCAGGGTTTAGGAAAAGATATCCAACTGATGATTTTTTTTGTTCTTGTCCTGATATTTATCTGATTTTGTTTGTAAAAGATAACCAACAGATTTGTAGTTATTGCAACAAGTTCTACACTTTTTGCAACAAGTTCTACACTTTTTGCAACAAGTAGACAATCTGTTGCAACGACTCATTCATCTGTTGGACATAGCTTCAATTATTTGGTTCTGTTTGTAGAAGATATCCAATAGATTTGTAGTTGTTGTCCAAGCCGAAATGCTCCACAGTTGTTAATTGCACCATGTTGTAATAATAGTTATCTGTTGGAACTTTATGAAATTTTAATGTTGTTATTTTTTAGAATGGTAATTTTTGTTCTTGGTGCTTGTGAACATAGTTTATATGATATGTTGATCGTGTCCAATCATAAATGTGTGTATTGTTGTTAATAAATTGCTAAACAATTTCCAACAAGTAGTGAATCTGTTGCAACAGCTCTGTAACTTGTTGGTTTTTATCCAACAAGTAACAGGACTTGTTGCAACAACTAGTAACTTGTGTTTTATCCAACTTCTAAAAGATTTCCAATAAATAAGCAATCTGTTGCAACAACTGACAGGCCTTGTTGCAGCAACTAAGTTACATGTTGGGGTTTTTCCAACAAGTGAAGTGACTTGTTGCAGAAACTGGGTAACTTGTTCTATTTTATTCAACAAGAGTAAGGACCAGTTCAACAACTAATGTCATTTGCTGCAACAGATACTACAGTTGTTGCAACAGATAGTACACTTGTTGCAACAGATATTACAGTTGTTGCAGCAGATACTACTTGATCCACTCATATTTAGTGATCAACAAAGGGAATCAATGATATTTAGTAATAAATAAAGGAAATCAACGATAAGTAGTGACCAATATATAATACTTAATCAATTTAATGGTATTTTATGTCAGGAAAGAAGATCGACAAAGTCAGTATGCACTAAATTCAATGATCATTAGAGTGAATTGATGTGCAATACTTTATTCACCCATATTTAGTGATAAACAAATGAAATCAACGATATTTAGTGATAAACAAATGAAATCAACTATATTTAGTGATCCATATATAATAATGAATCAATTTGATAGTAGTTTGAGTCAGGAAAGATAATCTACTAAGTCAGTAGGCACTAAATCAAGTGATCATTAGAGTGATTTGATGCGAACTACTTGATTCACCCATATTTCGTGATAAACAAAGGAAACCAACGATATTTAGTGATCAATATATAATACTTAATAAATTTGATATATTTTGAGTTAGGAAAGATGATCTACTACTTAGTGTGGACTAAATCGAGTGATCATTAGAGTGATTTGATGCGAACTACTTGATTCACCCAAATTTAGTGTTAAACAAAGGAAATCAACAATTTTTAGTGATGAATATGTATATCTACTAACATCTTTAATGGATTAGATAGTAATTTCATGTAATTTTATAGATTAGATGGGCAATTTTGAGTGTATTCTTCCTAAATCGAGTGATTATTAGAGTGATTTGATGTGAAGTACTTAATTCAACCATATTTAGTGACAAACAATGAATTCAATGTTATTCAATATAAACAAAGGAGTTCAATGTGATCAATATCGTAAATATATTGCAATAATGAAGGAGTTATTGCAACATATGAGATATCTGCTGCAATATATGAGTAAGTTGTTGCAGCATGTAAGATACATGCTGCAACATATGAGTAAGTTGTTGCAATAATTCAAACAAGGTGATTAATCTGTTGCAACAACTAAGCTACTTGCTTAAACATCTGATCCATTTGTTGAAACAGATTAGTAACTTGTTGCAACCTCTTCAACAAGTGTATGATTTGTTGCAATAATTAACTCATCTGTTGCGACATATTTTTAAAATTTTTGCAATAATTTAAGCAATTGTTTGATTTTTTTTTTCCAACAGGGTGAGTAATTTGTTGTAACAACTAAGCAACTTGTTTAAAAATATAAGTAACTTATTAAAATAGATTAGTAACTTGTTGAAACAAATTAGTAACTTGTTGCAACTTCTTCAACAGTATATGCATCTGTTGCATACAGCCACTTTAGCTCCAAATATCACAACTAATCAAAATAAATAAGTTCATAAACACCATTCACAAATAACATAAAGAACAAAAGAAAAAAAAACATAAATTGTTCAACAGCAACCTTAGCTCCAAATACTACAACTTAAGTAATAATTTGTTCAGCAACTGCCTTCTGAGGTGTAGCAGATTTCCTTGATCTACTCCATCTCCATCATCAGTTTCTTCATCTTCTAGTTCTTATTCACTTTCTTCATTTGTATCTACTGCTTCTCGGCTCTGTTCTTCATCTATTTTTGAGGATTGATTGTCAGTTTGGCTGTCAATTTAGCTATATCTTTCCTCAATATTTGCTGATTCATAAATAGATTGTCTACTTGTTGCAACAACTACAAATCTATTGGATATCTTCTACAAATAGAACCAAATAACTGAAGCTATGTCCAACAGATTTTTAGTTGTTGCAACAGATTGTCTGCTTGTTGCAACAAGTGTAGATCTTATTGCAACAACTACAAATCTGTTGGATATCTTCTACAAACAGAACCAAATAACTGAAGCTATGTCCAACAAATTTGTAGTTATTGCAACAGATTGTCTACTTGTTGCAACAAGTGTAGAACTTATTACAACAATTAAAAATCTGCAGGATACCTTCTACAAACAAAACCAAATAGCTGAAGCTATGTCCAATAGATTTGTAGTTGTTGCAATAGATTGTCTACTTGTTACAATAAGTGTAGAACTTGTTGCAACAACTACAAATCTGTTAGATATCTTCTACAAACAGAAGCAAATAACTGAAGCTATATCCAACAGATTAGTGAGTCGTTGCAACAAATTATCTACTTGTTGCAAAAAGTATAGAACTTGTTGCAATAACTACAAATCTGTTGGTTATCTTTTACAAACAGAACCAAATAACTGAAGCTATGTCTAACAGATTTGTAGTTGTTGCAACAGATTGTCTACTTGTTGCAACAAGTGTAGAACTTCTTGCAACAATTACAAATTTGTGAGATACCTTCTACAAACAGAACCAAATAACTGAAACTATGTCCAACAGATTTGTAGTTGTTGCAACAAATTGTCTACTTGTTACAATAAGTATAAAACTTGTTGCAACAACTATAAATCTGTTAGATATCTTCTACAAACAGAAGCAAATAATTGAAGTTATGTCCAACAGATTAGTGAGTCGTTGCAACAGATTGTCTACTTATTGTAAAAAGAGTAGAACTTGTTGCAATAACTACAAATCTGTTGGTTATCTTCTACAACCAGAAGATAAATACCAGGACAAGAACAAAAAAACTATCTATTGGATATATTTTTCTAAATCTTGAACCATACCAGGACAGCAGCAGAAAAACAATCTATTTCACTACAAACACACAACAACAACAACCTGGATTTTATCCAAACTATTCCTAAACCCACAAAAAAAAATCAAAACTTCCCTTGAAGATTTTTTTGGCGTGGTGGGGGGGGGGGGGGGGGAACTAAAAATAAAAACTTTTTTTAAAACAAAATTAATTTTTTTGGGGGTGGGTGGGGAAAGTAAGAAACCGAAAAAAAAAAATCAAAACTTCTTTTCAAGAAAAAACTTTTTTTTGTAGGGGGGGGGGGGGTGGAGGGGGGTGGGAGGAGGAGGAGTGGGGACTAATAAAAAAAAAAAAAAATTGGGGGTTGGGGTGAAGGGGTGAGGGATAGGAGGTGGAGGAGTGGGGACTGGTTAAAAAAATCAATTTTTTTAATTCTTTTTAGGGGAGGGGGTGGGGGGTTGTAAAAATAAATAAAGAAAATCAAAAACTTTTTTAAAAAATTGGGGGAGGTGTGGGAGAAGGGGGAGGGGGCTGGCTAATGAAAAAGCAAATAAAAAATTAATTTTTTTAAAGAAAAAAAAAATTGGGGGGGGGGGGGGGATATGGGGGGAAGGAGAAGGGGGCTGGTGAAAAAATAAATAAAAAATAGCAAAACTTTAAAAAACAATTAGGGGGTGGGGGTATGTGGGGAAGGGGTAGGGGTGGGAGGAGGAGAGGGGGGGGGTTGGTAAAAAAATAAATAAAAAACATCAATACTTTAAAAAAAAAAATTGGTGGGAGGGGGAGGAAGGGTGTGAGGCTAGGGGAGAGGGGACAGGGGTGGGAGGAGGGGGGAGGGGAGCGGGCGGGGAAGGGTGGGAGGAGGAGAGGGGGGGCTAGTGAAAAAGCAAATAAAAAATATCAGAACTTTTTTTAAAAAAAAATAGGGGGGGAGGGTGTGGGGCAGGGGGACAAGGGTGGGAGGAGGAGAGGAGGGTTGGTGGAAAAGCAAATAAAAAACGAAAAAGGGCCAAAATTACCCCTGAACTTTGGCAAATAGTTCATCCATATCCTTCGTTATACTTTAGGATCAATTATACCCTTAACGTTATACTATGGGGTCAATTATACCCTTATGTCTAACAACTGCCACGTGTCATCATCCCAGC
Source organism: Lycium barbarum (assembly GCF_019175385.1). Classification (NCBI taxonomy): domain Eukaryota; kingdom Viridiplantae; phylum Streptophyta; class Magnoliopsida; order Solanales; family Solanaceae; genus Lycium; species Lycium barbarum. Next base: position 119,498,596 of record NC_083344.1, on the reverse strand, counting down.
CCTTCAAAATTATTTTCCCCTCAAATAATTTTTTACCCACTAAAATAACCCAACCCGACCCGATTTTTTTTTTCAGCCAAGGGTTAATGGGTTGGGTCCGTATCACTTTGGCTAGAAAAGAAAATTCGGGTTGGGTTATTTTAGTGGGTAAAAAATTATTTGAGGGGAAAATAATTTTGAAGGGCTGGGATGATGCCACGAGGCGGCTGTTAGAAATAAGGGTATAATTGGCCCTAAAGTATAACGAAGGGTATGAATGAACTATTTCCCAAAGTTCAGGGGTAATTTTGGACCTTTTCCGAATAAAAAATATCAAAAAAATAAATAAATTCTTTTTTTTTTGGGAGAGGGGGTGTGGGGCGGTGGGGAGGGAGAGGAGGAGAAGGGGGCTGGTGGATTTTTTGGATTAAATTGGGATTTTTTTGTATTTTGTAAAAAAATTAAAAAGTTTGAAAAAATACATTTTGTGTTGTAAAATCAGTCTAAAAGAGTTAGTACAATATATCAAAAAATGAAAGCAAGAACAACAAAGTGACAAAGAGAGGAGAGAATTTCTTATTTCTTCCAAGTATCAAGTATCCTGCATCTGCATAACCGATCATATCTGACTTGGATTCATAAGAATAAAATAATCCCAGATCAATTGTTCCTTGAAGATATCTGAATATATGCTTAACACCATTCCAATGTCTTTTTGTTGGAGAGGAGCTGAATCTTCCAATAAACTCACTGCAAAACATATATCTGGTCCGGTATTATTGGCTAGATACATCAATGCCCCAATTGCACTGAGATATGGAGTTTCATCACCAATGAGCTCTTCATCATTTTCCTTAGGTCGAAATGGATCTTTATTTATGTTAAGCGATCTCACAACCATCGGAGTACTCAACGGATGTGATTTATCCATGTAAAAACGCTTTAAAACCTTTTCAGTGTATGTTGATTGATGGACAAATATTCCATTTGTCAAATGCTCAATTTGTAGGCCAAGACAAAATTTTGTCTTACCTAGATCTTTCATTTCAAATTCTTTCTTCAAACACTCTATTGCTTTTGAAAGCTCTTTAGGAGTGCCAATGATATTCAAGTCATCAACATACACAACTATTATGACAAATTCAGACCCACACCTTCTTATAAAAACACAAGGACAAATAGGATCATTTTTATATCCTTCCTTTAGCAAATATTCACTAAGACGATTGTACTACATCCGCCCTGATTGTTTCAATCCATATAAAGATTTCTGAAGTTTTATTGAACAGGTTTCCTGCAAACTTTTGTATGCTTCAAGCACTTTGAATCCTTCAGGGATTTTCATAAAAATATCGTGGTCCAATGATCCATATAAATAGGCTGTGACAACATCCATCAGTTGCATATCAAGCTTTTCACGAACTGCCAGATTTATTAGATACCTGAAGGTAATTGCATCCACCACAGGAGAATATGTCTCCACATAATCACAGGCCTTTGCGAAAATCCTTGTGCCACAAGTCGTGCTTTATATCTTACGACTTCACCTTTCTCATTTCGTTTTCACACAAACACCCATTTGTACCCCACTGGCTTGACATCTTCAGGTGTTCGGACTATTGGTCCGAAAACTTCACGTTTTTCAAGTGAAGTCAATTCTGCTTGAATTGCGTCCTTCCATTTTGGCCAATCATTTCTCTGTCTACATTCATCAACATATTTTGGCTCAAGATCCTCATCTTGTTGCATTATCTCAACAGCAACATTATATGCAAAAGTATTGTCGACCACAATATCATTTCGGTTCCACCTTTTCCCCGTCGAGACATAACTTATCGAGATCTCTTCACTATCATTATTTTGAAGTGTCTGGACCTTCTCTGTGGGCTTATCATTTATTATGTCTCGGGCCTCTTCTTAAGCAATTTCCCTCACATGATGATCATCTTGATCATTTATTTCTTTTCTTTTTCGAGGATTTTTATCCTTGGAACCGATTGGTCTACCACGTTTCAGACGTGGCCTGAACTCATTTGCATTAATCATTTGTCCTACCGGGACATCAACTCGAACTGGAGTATTTGCAGCTGGAATATGAGATTTAGTAACTCTTGGAAAATTAGTAAATGCATCTGGCAGTTGATTTGCGACATTTTGCAAATAAATCATCTTTTGAACCTCTTGCTCACATTGATTTGTTCGAGGATCTAAATGAGATAGTGATAATGCATTCCAATCTATCTCTTTTTCCAACTGCTTATGTTCTCCCCCTAATGTTGGGTATACAGATTCATCAAAATGACAATCAGCAAATCTTGCTGTAAATAAATCTCCAGTCATCGGTTCTAAATATTTTAAAATTGAAGGAGATTCATACCCAATATATATCCCCAACCTTCTTTGGGGACCCATCTTTGTGCGTTGTGGTGGAGCAATTGGAACATATACCGCACATCCAAAAATTCGAAGATGGAAAATATTTGGCTCCTGACCAAAAGCCAATTGTAATGGGGAGAATTCATGATAACTGGTTGGCCTTATACGCACAAGTGCCGCTGCATGTAAAATAGCATGTCCCCATACCGAAACAGGAAGTTTTGTCCTCATTAGCAATGGTCTAGCTATCAATTGTAGGCATTTAATCATCAATTCTGCCAGACCATTTTGAGTATGAACATGAGCAACCGAATGTTCAACTGTTATTCCCGTGGCCGTACAATAACCATTAAAGGCCTGAGATGTAAACTCACCATCATTATCACGACGAATTTTCTTTATCGCATTATCTGGAAATTGTGCTCTTAACCTTATTATTTGAGCCAACAATCTCGCAAAAGCCATATTGCGAGTTGATAATAAGCACACATGTCACCATCTTGTAGATGCATCAATCAAGACCATATAATATTTAAATGGTCCACATGAAGAGTGAATTGGCCCACATATATCACCTTGTATACGTTCTAGAAATGCGGGGGATTCAATCCCAACCTTAGTTGCTGATGGTTTAATAATCAATTTTCCTTGAGAACAAGCAGCACAAGAGAATTCCTTAGATTGAAGAATCTTTTGGTTCTTCAAAGTATGCCCATGTGAATTCTTAATTATTTTGCGCATCATATTAGAACCGGGGTGGCCCAATCGGTCATGCCAAATGATAAAATCATTAGAACCATTAAACCTTTTATTTAATACAACATATGTTTCAACCGCACCAATACTTGTATGGTACAACCCGGAAGAAAGTGCAGGTAATTTTTCATGCACAAACTTTTCCCCAGCTTTCATTGTAATAATATAAAGGTACTCAACCTTTCCTTTATTGGCAGTCTCAACATGATAGCCATTCTTGCGAATAACCTTGAAACTTAATAAGTTTCTTCGAGACTTGCTGCAATATAGTGCATTACTAATGGTCAATATTGTTCCTCCAGGTAGTAATAAGGTCGCTTTTCCAGAGCCTTCAATTAATTTTGTACTACCAGATATTGTATTAACACAAGCTTTTTTCATAACCAAATGAGAGAAATATTTCTTTTCTCTTAATATAGTGTGAGTTGTAGCACTATCCAAAAGGCACATATCTTCATTACTCATCTTGGATCCAATTAAAGACTGGGGAATTTTATTTATCTTCATAAAAAACAAAAATACATCGTAAGAAATACGGAAACTAACAATATAAAACTTAATTACTAATCCTTGAAAATAAAACAACATAGAGAACTTAAGTACTTCTCGAAAATAAAACAACATAAGGACAACTTAAAACACATAAATAAAAATAAGAACATAACACATTCCCCAGTGAAACGATCAAATCTCAATTTTGATCTCCAAAGAAGTCTTCAACTTCCAAATGAGTAATATCATCAAGCCCATCAAAATCATCATCTTTCAAAGCCAAATTAGCTTCAACATTATCATCATATTTTCGTGAAGGCCCTGCCTCATCGTCATTTTTTAAAGTCATGTGTGACTCCACTCGGGCATTAACAGAAAAGGCACCACCTCTATTTGCCTTTCTTTTGAAGGAAGTTTGATAAAGCCTGGCAAAATGTTCAGGCGCCGGCATTCATTTTTCCAGTGACCTTTCAAACCGCAACGTTGACAGTTGTTCCTTGAAGGATTGCCTTGATAACCCATATTGTTCTCCCTTTTATGGTGACCACCATTACGACGATTAGTATATCGTCCCTTGCCCCTGCCACGCCCATGCTCATTATTATGGCCCCGATTATTTTATCTTCTTTCAGTTGGGCCATGTGTTGCTACCACATTCGCTTCCGGGAATGGAGCAGTTCCAGTGGGACGGGCTTCATGATTTTTCAATAAAAGGGTATTGTGCTGCTCAACCACAAGAAGACATGATATCAAATCATTATGCTTTTTAAAACCCCTTTCACGGTACTGTTGTTGTAATACCAAATTGGAGGCATGAAAAGTTGTAAGAGTCTTTTCCAACATATCCTCGTCAGTTATATTATCCCCACATAATTTCAATTGGGAAGTAATTCTATAGACAGCAGAGTTATAATCACATACAATTTTAAAATCTTGTAACCGTAAGTGAATCCACTCATAACGAGCCCTGGGCAATACCGTTACCTTAATGTAGTCATACCTTTCCTTCAAACCAATCCACAATTCAAGTGGATCTTTCACTGCCAGGTATTCAACCTTCAATCCTTCATCCAGATGATGACGAAGGAAAATCATTGCCTTCGCTTTGTCCTGACTCGATGCTGTATTATCCTGAGTAATCGTGGCACCAAGACCTTTGGCGTCTAGGTGAATTTCAGCATCGAGTACCCATGATAGGTAATTTTTTCCGGAGATATCAAGTGCCACAAACTCAAGCTTCGACAAATTCGACATGATGATCAAAACTATCATAAAAATATTTGAGTTAGAAATAATAAAACAACATAATCTCAAAATAGTATTTTTATTTCCACAAACCAATAACCCTTTTTTTCTTCCACAAACAGTATGCACAACCAAAAGTAAAAATTACTTGTACAGTTAATATATCATGTATGATAGTAAACTAAATGACATTACTGACGGTGCTACCATCCAATCCTTTTGTGAATAGTGCTGTGTTTTAGAAATTCGTGGGCCACCAAATAGCTTTACACCTTAAAGTTCGTGGCATTAAGTAGCAAATTTACATCAAATTGAAACTGGCAGCAACTTCTAAATAAACATTCTGTTTTGAATTGGTGCAGAATTGAGCGAAAAATAGTTATGCTACATATCAGTATGTGAACTCAAATCCTTTTTCTTGACTCACCATTTGACACAATGATGAGTCTGAGAAGTATGATGAGAAACCTAGAGTAGCAAACACGATATTCGACCATTATCAAACTTTCTTCCTTCTATCAAATAAATACGAGCTAGAACAATTGGAACAGACTGAAACCTAGACTAGAAAAACATGAGATTCAGCCATTTGATAATTTCACTCAGCAGATACTGCTATGCAAACTATATGCAGCTTCATTTATTGTCTATGAAATGGAAATTCATGATTTCATTCAGCAGGTATAGCAGCAGCATAAGACAGTCACTCCCATCCAAATCGTGGGAAAAGAAATTCCTTTTTTTTTTTTTTTGATGCTATCTAGTCTATGTTCACAGAAAGATCACAATCCACAAACCAATGTAAGTATGTTTAAAACAAATAAATCTGCCACTAAATTTTTATCGAATCTTAATAGATAAATAAGACTTCACCTGAAAGAAAAACCGAACTCGAACTAACGATGCAAATAGAATTAGAGAGCTTCGTGCTGATAACGTGTTGTAAAACAAGCTCAAAGTAACAATATAAAATATTAGAACAAGAGAACAATATAGAATAAAACAATGTAAAGATGACTTTCTTCTTTTCTTTCAAGTGTGTCGTATATCACATATCATACCTCTATTTATACTACTCCATAGAGAGGGGGTTACAAGATTGTCTTGAATACGGCATTAACCCCTTGAGAAGGTGGGAAGAATATGTGGTTGTGGGAGATGAACTAGGGAGTAGTGGAGGTGTGGTATAACTACACATAATGGTGCACATAATAGTGAATTAACTCCTAGAAGTTATGGACATCCACATTATGATATTTACAACATTTTGGACCTCAATCTTCTTAATCCCAAATTTAATTGGGCTTTGCTTCTAAGTGGTCCCCATGAGTCACCTATGGTAATTTCAAAACTAAAATGTCACCAATAGCTAATTCTTCCAAGAAACTCCTTCAACTTACAAACATAAAGTGAATAACAATCACTTAAACATCCTTCAATATACAAACATGTAATCCTGCTATGGCAATCGACATTGGTGATGCTTGTTCAAGAGCACCCAATAAACCAAATAACAACAGCAAAGAACATACACAAAAAGAAAAACTTCTTAATAGTAAAGCATCTACCCTTCTTCTCTTCTTCAAGCTTTGACACTTTCATCTCTTCTTCAAGCTTTGACACTTTCATCTCTTTATTTGTAGTGACAGTCTCATCACCGATGATCATTTCAATATTTTCATTACCAATATCTCCTTCAATGCAAGAAGACTCTTCTTCTTCCATTTCCTTTGTCAAACCAACTTCTTCCACCATTTTCGTCTTCAATTCCGCTGCTTGCTCTTCCATTTTCTTAATCAATTTGTGAATAACAAACTTAGACCTTTCATCAATAGGATCACCCCTCCACTAAAAGAACTTACATTTCTTAACCTATAAAAAAATTCAACCCACGTTATACACACTGTAATGTGTGGCAGAAATAAGACACGAAACATTAAAATATATATATATATATATAAATTCGTACCCCATAAAAGGGGCATGACCAAAATCTTTTTCCAGGATTATTATGAGACCAAGAAATCTGCATTTTTAATAATACTCCAATTTATGTGACATTTTTTGCTTTTCGAAATTCAAAGTTTTAATCTTGATTGTGGTTTGAATATAAAATTTACATATTTGATAATTATGTAAAACGTATTATAAGTCACAATAATTAATAATTTTTAATTACTTAAGGCATATGAAAAAAATTATCGTTAGAGAACAACTCGCTCGACTCTCCAAATCACAACATCATCTACAATGAGTTCTAGTTTTAGTTGTCTATCCTTGCGTCAAATGACAACTCCAAAATATGAGAATTCGTCGAGGACAATCATAATGATATATATATATATATATATATATATGTGTGTGTGTGTGTGTATGTATATACATACATCTATATATATATATATATATATATATATATATATATATATATATATATATATATATATACATATATATATTGTTGATATAGTAATAGAAGTTATGTGCTTTTTCAAAATTATTTTAATTATTAAATTATTTTGAAATTGAAGCTAAAACAAAATCAAAGTCGAAGCCCAAAATAATGAGGCAGTTGGTTTGTCTGTATAAACAGAAAAGATGAATAACCCGAACCGAAGTTCAAAATAGACCAAGTAGTTCTCCAAAATAGTATGGCACCCGGAACCTCAAAATTCTGGATCTGCCTTTGCGTGTAGCGCACACAAAAGCAAGTTTTATTGGATATACTTGAGACCTCTATGTAGAAAACAGAATAAAGATTAAGAATTTATTTTTGGAGAAATAGTTAAATCTTCATAAATTATTGTGACCGCAAAATTTTTACCAGACTTAGATACTTCAAAATTTAGTCAAATATTTGCGGTCACAACAATTTCTGGTTTGTCTATTGGGCAAGTCAAACACTAAGTTTTAATAATAAGGGAAAATAAAGCGAGCATTTATTTGGTTTGGTGTAGAGACAAAATGCAGAAACTAATTAGTCTTAATAATTAGGGCAAATAAACCAATTATCAGTTTAACTAACTTCCACATGATTGTTGATTTCATTTGTAATCAAACGATTAGGGCAAATAAATGAAATATTTTCTCCTCTGTAGATTCTTAAACTTATTAAGGAAGCATTCTGATTAAGCCAGTGAATTAAATATATTTTTGAGTGGTGAAAACATATTTAAATTAATACCGATAAATTTATAAGCTAGGAAAAAATGCAAAAGAATTTCATAAATATATCGAGCAAAAACCTGCATAATAAGAAATATTCAAAGATAATTGAATAACTTGAAGTTTGATTAATTAGCTGTATGATTGATTGAATTATTTTAATCAATTAATGTACATGATATTCTACCTATACAATGAGACGTGTGATGTCCATTACTAGGATCGACCTAATATCTAACTGCGCTAGAAATTTTATCTCCGAAGTCCAAAGACAGGACAAGATTCATCAAAGTGGTGATTAAGACGTATTCGCCTGACTTTCATTGCGTTTCGACCAATCATAATGCAGATAATGCATTACTTCCTTTCATTGCGTTTCGACCAATCATAATGCAGATAATGTATTACTTCCTCTACACTTCAATTACGGATCTAATGTTAAAATGAGGTTTCTCCCCCGACAAACTAAGTGGACTTGTTTATTCTAATATAGTTTGCATCGGGGTAAAAGAGTGGCCAAAGATAGTAATTTCTTTACTTGTATAATGTTGTATACCGTGATTATAAATTTCTACGCGTTATGCATTTTACGATATATGACTGGCAGACCCAATGGAGTATTTTGGCCTTTAACGAATAAAGTTCATTTTTGTGTTTAGACCAACTTAAGACACAAATTTTTTATTTTACTAATTTATGCGAAGATTTAGTTCAAATAATGTCAAAAGATTCTAGTGAGGTGTGATAATCCTGACCCAAAAAAATATGGGGTAATTTCAATAATATACAATCAAACATAAAATATTACATCCTTGTAGTCATATTTTATATTTACATCCGCATAGCCAATTTTTCACAGTATACAACAATATACAACTTTATACACCTACTGTAAACAATGTATTAACCTTATATAAAAGTGTCTAATAGTGTATAAGGAATGCTTATACACACTTTTACACTGTTATACAAAATTATATAAACCTATACAAAAATTGATTTTGATTCCCTACGAATACTAAAAGGATACTGTGTAGAGAATTTTCTTCTTGTGTATTCTTTGAAATAGGAAGTGTATTCAGAAAAAATAAATAGAAAACTAATTAATACTATACATTTTGTCTATCTCCTATTGGCTAGTACGAAGTTTCCTATATGTATAGTTGTACTAAATCAATGGCCAAATTTATTTTGTCAACTTTCGATGGCTCTTATTGATTAATTCCATTTCTCCTCTGTTGGGTTTTCTGGGCTGAATCTTGCTTCTGCCGCCCCTCTTATTTCGTTGGGCCCAATCTTTGCATTGTTTTGGTAAGCCCAACGAAGACAAGTCCATCTGATTATTACTTGACATTCCTCTTTTGGTCATAAAGTCTTCTTCCTCAAATCCTTCTTCAACTTTTGATGACAATCTCTTTAGTAATTTAACATCCCCCCCTCAAGTTAGAGGGGGACAAAGTAACACCCAACTTGCTTAACAAGAGATTGTGGGCAAGTCGCGAAAGTGATTTGGTGAAGATGTCGGCAAGCTGAGTTTTAGATGGGGTGAAATTTAGGGAAATGAGTCCGGCGAGGTACTGTTGCCGAACGAAATGACAATCGAGCTCCACGTGTTTTGTACGCTCATGAAATACGAGATTACGGGCGATGTGTAAAGCTGCTTGGCTATCGAAATGAATAGGAATGGGCAAATGTGGAGGAAGAGAAAGATCAGTCAATAGACGCGTAAGCCAAGTTAGTTATGTCACTAATCGTCTCATGGATCGATATTCAGACTCTGCAGAGGATAAAGAAATGGAGTCTTGTTTCTTTGACTTCCAGGATATGGGCGATCCACCCAAAGTGATATAGAAACCACTAATTTATCATCTAGTATCTCGACACGAAGCCCAATCTGCATTGCAATAGGCTAGTAAATCAAAAGAGGGAGATGAAGACATAAAAAGGCCCTGATTAGGGTCATTTCTGAGATATGAAAGAACTCGTAAAGCTGCATTAAAATGAGAAAGACCAGGTTTTTGCATATATTGACTGAGAGTGAGTACAGGGAAAGAGAGATCTGGATGAGTATGAGTGAGATAATTGAGTTTTCCAACTAGGTGACGATACAGAGTAGGATCTGAAGTAAAGGTTGAGAATCAGCACAAAGTTTGGAACTTGGATCAAGAGGGGAAGAAACATGTGGCATATGAGACATATCAAATTCACTGAGCAAATCTAAGGTATATTTTCGTTGGCTGATTATAATTCCTGAAGCTTCCCTTATAATTTCCATTCCTAAAAAATAGTGTAATTGACCAAGGTCTTTGATACGAAATTCTGAGTGAAGAAAGTGTTTAAGTTTGATGATTTCTGTTGGATGATTTCCTGTAACTAGGATATCATCCACATAAACTGCAACAATAGTGATGCAACCTCCTGATGATTTAAAGAAAAGGGAATAGTCATTTAGGGATGAGATAAAACCTTTGAAATTCAAAGCCCCAGCAAGCCTGGCATACCACTGCCTAGAGGCTTGCTTTAAACCATAAAGGGATTTCTTCAATTTGCACACTAGATTAGAAGGTTTAGAAGTGAAACCTGGTGAAAACTACATATATACCTCTTCTTGCAAATCCCCATGCAAGAAGGCATTGTTTACATCAAACTGAGAAATGATCCGCCCTTTTTTAACAGCAATTGCAATGAGACATCTTATGGTGGTCATCTTTACCACTGAGGAAAAAGTCTCATTGTAATCTATTCCAGCCCTTTGAATGTCCCCTCTAATGACCAATCTTGCTTTCAATCTTTCAATATCCCCATTTGAGTGTTGTTTGACTTTGTAAACCCACTTGCAAGGCAAGGCCTTCCTTCCAAGTGGTAAATTCACAACTTCCCATGTTTGATTTTCTTCCAAGGCTTGCAGTTCATCTTTCATGGCCTTTACCCATCCAGGGTGTAGAGAAGCTTGATAGTAACTAGATAGTTCTTTGATATTAGATATAGAATGTAGACACTTTTGGTTGGTATTAGATAGGGCACTAATGTGTAAGGAAGGTGTAGACACACGAGAGCGTGAGCATCCCACTATTCTTTCTTCTCGTGGGGGGCATTCTACTACATAAAAAATAAAAATAAAAACGAATACATGTACATGATGTAACGACATATTCAAAAATACGTGATCCGATTTGATAGGCTGCCCAAAACCAACAAAGGTTCTAAGAGTCAAGTAAATGGTGGGACCTTCTTTGCGGAGGAGCTATTATCGTCCAGCTCCCTAACCTAAAGCGGCACCGGGTTTGGACCGCAGGGAACCTTAGCATAGGGGGACGTCAGGTGAGGGGGGGAGAATAGATCTGAATTTCTTGAAATTAGGAAAAAAGTCTC